>NW_021836024.1:0-15000 GCF_006345805.1 Octopus sinensis
ATGAGAATACATACACACATACATACATACATACATACATACATACATACATACATACATACATACTACATACATACATACACACACACATACATACATACATACATACATGCAACATTCATTCAACATACATACATACATACTTCATACATACATTCATACATACATACAACATACATAATGCATACATTCATTCATACATACATACATACATACATACATACATACATACATACATACATACATTCATACATACATACATACACACATACACACATACATACACATACACATACACATACATTCATACATTCATACATACATATATACATACATTCATACATACATATATACATACATTCATACATACATACATTCATACATACATTCATACATACATACATACATACATACATACATTCATAGATACATACATACATTCATACATACATACATACATACATACATACATACATACATACATACATACTACATACATACATTCTGTTGTGGCGAGAGTCATTGACACCCCTGTTGGATTGGCCGAACGGACTGTCTGAACTCTTATAAAGTGTAGCGTATTGGTTGTGACTGAGGAGTCGGAGGAGTCATTGAGAGTTTGTGGGAGTCATAGGAAGTCTTTGAGATTGTTGAGAGTTTGTATTTAGTGGAGTATCATGTTTAGTGGAGTAATTTGAAGTACATCGTGTGAAGACAGTTCTGTCTATCCCTGCTTTGTGAAATCTGTATATCCAACGTATAGAAGGATATAAAACGTCCATACATACATATATACAACCTCTATTCATTCATATATACACACATACAGATATAATTCCCTTATTAGTTTACCATGGATTTCTACTAATCTATTTCTATCAGTGGTACTTAACTATTTTTATAACGCCCCCACCCTTTAAGAAGTTGTTATGCCTGTTTCCCCACCTGAGTGGCGAATTAGGTATCACAACTAAACTAACTTAATATGGATGATAATTTAGAAATTTTACTCTAAAAATGGATTGTATAAGCATTTAGCAGTGAAATGATGAAAAATTAATAAAGATGAAAGTTGTAAATTTACTTTGCACAATTGAATCATGACATCCCTGTGCCTGAAGAGATCTCATTTCATTTTAATAACCATTACTATTGTTATCATACTATAATTACTGCTGTAGGTAAAAATTTAGTATCTTACGTTACCCCACCGCAACACCCCCTCATCGTTCCCTAAAATCTAACGTCCTCTAAAATCAAACGTCCCCTTCGACATGCTCATATATATATATATATATATATATAGTAGTAACAGAAAAGAGGAATTTCGGTTGTCCCCACGTGGTGGATTGTAATGTATATAAGAAAAATAAAAACGGAAAATACGCACACTTACATGGTTATAGTATAATTTTTAATGTATCGACCGGTTTCGCAATCGCTATTCATGATACAATGTTTAATTTATATGAAAATTATTTTTTTCTTAAGAAGAAAATGGTCCATATATATCGGTATTTTAAATAACGATCTTATCCTATTATATAATTTATGTATATATATGTGTGAATATATATATATATATATATATTATATATAATATATATATATATATATATATATATATTATATATATATATTATGTGTGTGTGTATGTGTGTATGTATATGTACATATATGTATATTTATGTATATTTTATGTGTATATTATATATAGATATATGTATATATATATATGTATGTATATATATGTATATATATATGTATATATATGTATATATATGTATATATATATGTCTATATATGTATATGTATATATATATATTATGTATAGTATATATAGCTATATATATAGATATATATTATACATACATATACTATATATATATATATATATATATAATTTCAACAATTGAGGGTAAAATTAATTATTATTAATCAATTTCACCAAGTATTTCAGTATGTAAAGGGACCATTATAGGCGAATTCAAAATATTACATTATATATAAGGGCTTAGTAAAATAAATACTTTGCCACATACTGAACTCATTAGAAATAGCAGCTAAAGAAATTTCTCAGCTATTTCTAATACTTAAAGAAGATCTCTCTCAGATAGTGTTGCCTAAACTACTCACAAAAGTATGGGGAAAAACCATTAAAAAATCAAGTGCAAAGGTTATTTGAGAACGTACGTTCTAGATTAGTCAATTCGACATTTCTTTCTTCAGCTCAGAATTCCTGAATCGGATTTGGGAACACTGAAAGTCGGAGCTACCCTTTCGGCTTCTAATCACCTCAAGAATTCTGCTCGAACTAAAAGTGCTATCAAATTCGAATATGCAAGCGAAGAATTTCTGCTCTCCCCCTTTCCACCAGCGTGGGTTAAAATTGACAAACACCATGTATTAACGGTGAAAACCGCAGCATTTTACAGAGAAAAGATGAATTATAATTTCAACAATTGAGGGTAAAATAATTAATTATTAATCAATTCACCAAGTATTCAGTATGTAAAGGGACCATTATAGGCGAATTCAAAATATTACATTATTATAAGGGCTTAGTAAAATAAATTACTTTGCCACATACTGAACTCATTAGAAATAGCAGCTAAAGAAATTTCTTCAGCTATTTCTAATACTTAAAGAAGATCTCTCTCAGATAGTGTTTGCCTAAACTAACTTTTGTGAGTTAGAGCTGAAGAAAGAAATGTCGAATTGACTAATCTAGAAACGTACGTTCTCAAATAACCTTTGCACTTGATTTTTTAATGTTTTTTCCCCCATACTTTTGTGAGTTAGTTTGGCAAACATATCTGAGAGAGATCTTCTTTAAGCATTAGAAATAGCTGAAGAAATTTCTTTAGCTGCTATTTCTAAGAGTTCAGTATGTGGCAAAGTAATTTATTTTACTAAGCCCTTATATATAATGTAATATTTTGAATTCGCCTATAATGGTCCCTTTACATACTGAATACTTGGTGAAATTGATTAATAATTAATTAATTTTACCCTCAATTGTTGAAATTATAATTCATCTTCTCTGTAAAATGCTGCGGTTTTTCACCGTTAATACATGGTGTTTGTCAATTTAACCCACGCTGGTGGAAAGGGGAGAGCAGAAATTCTTCGCTTGCATATTCGAATTTGATAGCACTTTTAGTTCGAGCAGAATTCTAGAGGTGATTAGAAGCCGAAAGGGTATGCTCCCGACTTTCAGTGTTCCCAAATCCGATTCAAGGAATTCTGAGCTGAAGAAAGAAATGTCGAATTGACTAATCTAGAAACGTACGTTCTCAAATAACCTTTGCACTTGATTTTTTTAATGTTTTTTCCCCCATACTTTTGTGAGTTAGTTTAGGCAAACACTATCTGAGAGAGATCTTCTTTAAGTATTAGAAATAGCTGAAGAAAAATTTTCTTAGAGCTGCTATTCTAATGAGTTCAGTTGTGGCAAAGTAAATTTATTTTACTAAGCCCTTATATATATATTATATATATATATATATATATATATATATATATATATATTATATATATATATATATATATTATTATATATATATATTTAGATATATATACATATACAGATAGAGATTTGTTTTCTTTAATATCTTATAGAACATAAATATGCTTTAAATGATTTGATACTTGAGACTAACTACCTGTTCAAACTTTGTTCTATCATAAACAAACAAACAAACAACCCACCTACCTACCTACCTGCCTACACCTACCTACCTACCTACACCTACACAGAAAAGATTGCCACGGATCAACTCTTTAGAAATATTTCCGATGCATAGCGTTTCATACATTCCTGCACCTTAAAAGTTGTGAGAATATTTCTGGCCAAACCTTCTCTCAATGCAAACACAACAGGTTTGATGTAATTGTTTGGACGGAATACTAAAACATCTCTCGTTGTGAAGCCAGATTCATTTGATTTAATTTTGTGAGACAGGCAATATTTAGAGTTAGCGAGTTCAAAATTGGAATCTTTATTGTTATTAAGGCAGTGGTTAGTGCAGCGGACTTGCGGTCGTAGGATCGCGGTTTCGATTCTCAGACCGTGCGCTGTTAGTGTTTATTGAACGAAAACACCTTCGGCAGGGGTGGTGGCGAACTCTGCTGTACTCTCTCATCACAACTTTTTCTCTTTCTTCCTGTTTCTGTTGTACCTGTATTTCAAAGGGGCAACCTTGTTACACTCTGTGTCACGCTGAGCCATCCCAAGAACTGCGTTAAGAGTATGAGTGTCTGTGGAATAATCAGCCACTTGCATGTTAATTTCACGAGCAGGCTGTTCCGTTGATCCGATCAAATGGAACCCTCGTCGTCGTAATCGACAGAGAGCCACGACGACATTAAGGCGGCGAACTGGTAGAATCGTTAACACGTCGGACAAGCTACTTAGTAGTTTACCGTCCACCTTTCCGTTCTGAGTTCAAATTCCACCGAAGTTAACTTTGACTTTTATTCTTTCGGGGTCGATAAAATATGTACCAATCTAGTACTGGGGTCGATGTGATCAACATATTATCCATCACAAAATTTCAGGCCTTGTGGTATGCCGAGCAAAATGCTTAGCGACGTTTCGTCCGTTTGCAAGCTCTGAGTTCAAATTCCGCCGAGGTCGACTTTGCCTTTCATTTTTTCGTGGTCGATAAAATAAGTACCAGATACGTAGTGGGGTCGATTTAATCAACCTGTCTGGATCCTTCATAGTTGGAAGAATTCAAAGAATTAAAAAGGAACACACCTTTTCGAATACGTATGTATATTCACGCACACATGGGCATATATAATGGTAGAATATTTCTTAAAGTTTCCCTTGTCTGTCTGTCTGTCTGTCTGTCTGTCTGTCTGTCTGTCTGTCTCTCTATCTCTCTCTCTCTCTATATATATATATATATATATATATATGTCTGTCTGTCTGTCTGTCTGTCTATCTATCTATCTATCTATCTATCTATCTATCTATCTATATCTGTCTGTCTGTCTATCTACCTGTCTGTGTCTGTCTCTTTATCTCTCTCTCTCTATCTATCTATCTGTCTGTCTATCAATCTATCTATCTATCTATCTATCTATCTATCTATCTATCTATCTATCTATCTATCTATCTATGAAAGTAGAACGTATCTTAAAATCATCCCTATATACATACTTGCATACAAACATACATACATACGTACGTATATACATGCATATATGTATATATATGTGTACACACACATACACACACACTTACACACTCACTCACTCACTCACACACACATAAAATTGAAAGTTTCTAAAAGTTTTCCGTGTATACACACATACATACACACATACGCACACACATACATCCATACACACATGCATATAGGCATACTTAATTCCAAGAAAGTTTTCAATATCAAACAAAAATGCCGTTGAAGAAATGAAGAGTCATTTTTGGCGACGATCAGTAGAAGAGATTCTGAAGATGCAAATTTGTTGGCGGCCATTTTTGAAGATATTTCTGGCGGGCTTTGACTTGGACCGATCTGACGTATGTAATCATGGCACTGACAATCAAGTGCAATCAGCAACAATCCTTGCTTTTCATACAAACACGACTGACTCCAAAACCATCGTCTTGAAGAAGATCAAACGCCACCAGCGCCACCGTCACCGCCGCCACCACCACCGCCACCGCCACCGCCACCACTAACAGCAACAACATCAACAACAACAACAACAACAACCGCAACAATACCAACAAGAATAGCAACTACAAACCATCTTCACGAAACCAACTTTCATACTAGTATTACCACCACCACCACCACCACCACCACCATAACAACCACCTCCACCATCACCACCACCATACCACCACCATAACAACCACCTTCACCATCACCACCACCACCACCACCACCACCTTAACAACTACCACACCACCACCGCTAACACCACTGCCACCATCATTACGAGAACTAAATAATAATAATGATAATAATGATAATGATTAATAATAATAATAATAATAATAATAATTACAACAACAACAGCAGCAGTAACAACAACAACAACAACAACACCGAACAAGAAGGTAGCATATTTAACATCAAATATTAAACACATCCACCACTACCAGCGCCGTCACCACAATTAAATCACCACGACTATCGTCAACATCCCCGCCATACCCAGCCTCCTCTTCCATCTTATCATCATCCTCATCATCATCATCATCATCATCATCATCAGCGGCAGCAGCAGCAGCAGCAACAACAACAGCAGCGTCGTCGTCAGGCTGCATTGTTAGAATCTTTACGCTTTGGCCAACGACTGCGTTAATCATAGACTAAACATTATATTAATATGGCGACTGAAGACACATCTTGTCTGACTGTCTGCCTCATATATACTCACACATATATAATACAAACACACACATATATATATACAAACATACACTCACATACATATATAACTAAAGACTACTATATATATATATATATATATATTATATATATATATTATAATATATATATATATACACACACATACACAGCACACACATGTAGATTTGTACAGATGTTCGAACGCACATATATTTCCAGATACACATTGGTGCACTTGTGCACTGCGTATGCATATACAAAGCACATATATGCATGTGTGAATACATAAATACAATGTGTGTTTGTGTGTGTATGCGTGAGTGTACATGTGTATGTGTGTGTATATATATATATATATATTAAATAACTTTATTTATATATGTATATATATATATATATATATTATATATATATACACACACATATATAAATAAAGTTATATAAATATATATATACACACACATACACATGTACACTCACGCATATATATATATATATATATACTATATATATATATATATATAATATATATATAATGTACATAGATATATATGTATGTATGTTTACACGAGGTGTAAAAGTGCATGTATATTCAGCGATATATGAATGTGTGTAGAAGCATACATATGTATGTACACACATTCTTACACACATAGCCACGGAAACATATATGTGTGTGTGTGTGTGTGCGTATGTGTACGTGTGCGTATTGTTTTGGACGCATATACAAACATGTTTGTATACACATGTACATATATATGTATCTATATATATATATGTATGTAAGAAAGTATATATATATATATATATATATATATGTATGTAAGAATGTATATATATACATATATATATATATATGTATATGTGTGTGTGTGTGTGTGTGTGTGTGTGTGTGTACACACATGCATTGTACACGCACATGTGCACATACGTATCCACGAAGCTAATTCCACCTAGGGGCTTCTGCTTGTAGAAAAGAGATCAAGAAAAAGACTTCTAAGGAAAAAAGTCCAAAGAGGGAAATAATAGATTTGATGGAGACAGCAGAAGGGAAGACGACATAGAGTCAGTTGTGAATGAAGGGGGTGGTCGGGAGGGGGTTTAATGATTACAGGGGCACAAATGTGTGTGTGTGTGTATGTTTGTGTATAGATATATACCTGTGTGTGTTTGTAATATATATATAACTGTGTGTGCATATATATGTGCATATATATGCGTGTATAAATATATATATATGTGTGTGTGTATGTGTGTGTATGTATGTATACATATTTATATATACATATATATATGTATATATATGTATATGTATATATATATATATATATATATATATATATATATAATATATATGCATCGTGAAGGCGCATGGCTCAGTGGTTAGAGCGTCGACCTTGCGATCGTGAGGTTGTGAGCTCAATTCCTGGAGCGGGCTGCGTGTTGTGTTCTTGACCAAGATACTTTATTTTCACGTTGCTCCAGTTCACTAATCTGTAGAAATGAGTTGTGACGTCACTGGTGCCAAGCTGTATCGGCCCCTTCGCCTTTCCCTTGGATAACATCAGTGATGTGGAGTGAGGAGGCTGGTATACGTGGGCGACTGCTGGTCTTCCATAAAAACAACCCTAGGTTGTGCGTTCGCCGCTGAGGCGACTTTCTGCCCAAGCTTGTACTCCGGAGTCGAGTTGCTATATATGAATCTATCGTTATAAGGATATATAGACAGACAGAGAGATACGGAGACATTTGTTTGTTTGTTTGTTTGTTTGTTTAGTCAGTCAGTCAGTCAGTCAGACAGACAGACAGACAGATTGATAGCTTGCTAGCTAGCTTGATACGTAAATAGATTGATAAATAGATAGACAAACAGATAGATATACAGACAGACGGATAGATAGTAGATAGATAGATATGTAGATAGATAGATAGATAGACCTTGAACACTGCTGTATATGCACACTAAGCTTTAACGTTCTAGTTCACTTCCGCTGTTTACAGCAGTGCTTGGAAGAAACGTGTGTAGCGTGTGATCGTCGCATTGACCATGACAGCGAAAGTTGAGCAGAGAATCTGCATCAAATTTTGCCAAAAGCTTGGCGATACCTGATCAGGACTATGCAAAGTTTTCAAAAAGTTTTCATCGTTTTCGATACAATCAAGGAGATCTTGTGCAGCTGAAACCCGAGTGTCTTATGGGTAGTTGAAAGTAGTTTTCGCAGAAACTTGGCAGACATGCGTCTCATACTCAAATCTTCAGCAATAATGAACTAAACTGAACCGTAACTAATTTGCACATCCTCTGATAACTCACGGATGCTGAATCGACGATTTTCCCCTCACAGCTGCGCTAACATCTGCGATGATTTTCTTAATTCTGCTGGTTGCGGGTCTCCCAGAACTTTTCTCAATATCAACACTTTTTCGCTCATCTTGGAAACGTTTGAAATACTCCCACACTTGCGTGTGGCTTATACACTTTCTGTAACTTTGCGTAGGCCTCTGAGCATATATCGCCATGGAAACTTTCTCTGTCATTACCAATGCGACGACCACACGCTACACACCTTCCTTCCAAGCACTGCTGTAAACAACAGAAGTGAGATAGGACGCTAAAATTTAGTGCGCATGCACAGCAGAATTCAAGCCAATCTTTATCAAGCAGCTTTACTCTGTGTGCTTTAGCTTCGTTACTATGACAACAGTCCGGATACTTATTAATCAGACCTCGTATGCATGTGTTAACGCATTTAAACACACACGTATATTAAAAGAGAGAAAGTGAGAGAGAATGAGAGGACCAGAAATAATCTATTTCAGTACCTGGCGATTTTTAGCTAGGTAATTAGTATCTGGGTATGTGAATGCATACCTGCGCAATTTAACGCACTCGAACACCTTAATAGGAAGAGCTGAAGCACCACCGGGACTGTCACATGTGAGTAACCTCGACAGACTTAATCGGGGACCAGAAGCACGATTTATACAAGACTTAACAGAATATGCAAACGCACTTACGCGCACGCACACATCCACATCTACACAAACACACACATACACAGAGGAAAATATAACTAAAAACATGGGTAGTATATTGTATACTTTTGTCTAATCGGCAGAAATTACTCAAGCACCGATAGTTTCACGCATTGATACTTATCAGTATATGCATGTGTGTGTGTGTGTATGGATATATCAATATATATGATGACTGGGGCTTCGAATGTCCGTCCTTGGTTCTGTGTCGTCTCTGTGGTGTTTCATGTCTTGTCCATGTCTGTATTTAATTTTACGGTTTACCTATATAATCGGCGCTACGTATCCACAATTGTCCTTATACGATAAGTATATTTTTTAGCTTTGATACGACTCTTAATCTGTTCTTTTTCTCCTCATCTCTCTCCTCTCCTCCCTGATCTCCACTTCCGTTCTTTCCCTCCCATCCGTCCCCCCCCCCCCTTCTAGTTATCTCTACTGCTCTCGCACTCTCACCTCCAGCCCCCCTCGATCTGTCTCTTGTCTTCTCCTCCTCGTCACACTTCTCTCCCTTTTCATCTGTCCTTTCTCCTGTCTTTTGTTCTCACGTGACAGCTAGCCGCTGTTGAGCGCTCTTTTCGTTTTCAGCAGCCTCGAAGCAACACGGATTTGTTCGTCTCATTCGCCTTTAGGCACAAACGTCACAAGCCCCCCTACTAAATCGTCCTGTCGAAAGACCCTTGTCCTACGTCCTGTTTTTGTTTTGTTGTTTATTTTTTATGTTCACCGTTATGGTTTTACGTTTTTGTATTCTTATTGGTGTCCACGTTTCTGTATTTTTGTTGTGTACTTCGATCGTTTTCCGTCCTTCTTTGTATACTTCGAAGCTTTGGGCTGGCCATATCGGAGCAATCTCAAGATTAATCGCCTAAATTGCTAAGATGATCTGGTTCTTGACTGATACTGAGGGCTTCGAATCCCGTCCTGTGGTTTCTTGTGTCGTCTCTGTGGTGTTTCATGTTCTTTATATGTCTGTATTTAATTTTACTGTTTACTATATATTATAAATATTATCTATATATATATAATATATTATATATATTGTTTTGGGATTTGGTTTGCAGGATTCTTTATATGAGTTCGTGTGTTTGAAGCATATTCTGTTGTGTCTGGGGAGGGTCATTTTCTTTTTGTGCCTTATAATTTAACACACTCACCTGTAAAATTTCCACTTATTCCTTATATATCTTTTCCTAAAATTTTGTTGCGTCTTGCAACTTTTTCAATAGTCTTTTAAGGCACAAAAAGAAAGTGACTCTCCCCAGACGCAACAGAATATATATATATATATATATATATATATATATTATATATATATATATATATATATATATATGTATGTATTGTGAAGGTGCATGCCTCAGTGGTTAGAGCATCGGGCTTATTTAATGATGGCAGCGAGCTGGCAGAAACGTTAGCACGCCGGGCGAAATGCTTTGCGGTATTTCGTCCGCCGCTTCGATCTGAGTTCAAATTCCGCCGAGGTCGACTTTGCCTTTCATCCTTTCGGGGTCGATAAATTAAGCACCAGTTACGCACTGGGGTCGATGTAATCGACTTAATCCGTTTGTCTGTCCTTGTTTGTCCCCTCTGTGTTTAGTCCCTTGTGGGTAGTAAAGAAATATATATTAATGAGGTAGTGAATTCAATTCCTGGATAAGGCTGTGTGTTGTGTTCTTGAGCAAGACACTTTATTTCACGTTGTTCCTGTTCACTCAGCTGTAGAAATGAGTTGCCACGACACCGGTGCCAAGCTGTATCGGTCCCTTTGACTTTCCCTTGGGTAACATCGGTGGCGAGGTGGAGAGAGGCTGGTATGCATTGATGACTGCTGGTCTTCCATAAACAACCTTGCCCGGACTTGTTCCTCGAAGGGGAAATTTCTTGGGGCAATCGCATGGCTCTTTATGACCGAGTGTGGTCTTCACCTTCCGCCCTCTCTCTATTTCACTCTAAATTATATATATATATATAATATATATATATATATATATATATATATATATTATATATATATATATATTATATATACATACATACATATAATATATATATATTATATATTATATATATATATTATATATATATATATATTATATATATATATATATATATACGTATATATATATATATATGTAATTTGTATATTTATATATATGTATATATGTGTATATATATATATATATATATATATATATATATATATATATATATATATACATATACATATACATATACATATACACATGCAAACACGCATACTCCTCGTTCTTTTGCCAATTGATGCCAAATTTTCACACAATTTAAATTTTAGTGTTTCACCGTTGTTATGAGTTTAATTTGTTTAAATCACAGCGAGAGCAATAACCTGACGGCCATTTTGTGTACATGAAGCGAAAATAAAGAGAATTTTCCTCTTCGTTACATTCATTTAGCAACCATGTTTGAACACCTTTCTTCCCCTGCTACCCTCCCTATCTCTCAGCTAATAGTTGTTTTTATCGCTTGGTTTCACTTCACCAAATCATAATCAGTCTCCTCTTCGACTGCCAGCATTCAAAATCCATGATATCGCCAATGAGAAGTTATTTACTGATTGTTATTTTTAGCTGTTTAACCGTTTGACTGCGTAATCAAATTTCATGGCATTTCCCATAATAATATTAATTATCCACCAAAAGATAGAACTGATATTTTCTGCTTGTGCAGTACTTACTTTTTCAGTATCCCCTGTAGATAACGGTTTTCATATCATCCACAAAAAGCATTTGATTCTTGCTCTGAAAAAAGATATTCGATGAAATACGTGGAAAAATTAAGAAAACCTAAAAAATTGTCATTCGTAAAATGTGCTACGTGTACAGTGTCTCCGGTTCTCGAAAGGTTTTTCAAAGTCATTGGGTAAAACCTCTTTCCGCAGTTAACGGTAATAAAATATGAAGCTGATATATCCGGTATCCGCGTTCAAAGGCTTTTAAAAACATGCGTGTTTCTTGCTTTTTTTTTTTAGTTATTTGCTTTTACAAATTCGATCTGAGAAACAAGAAAATATTCACGAGGACTTTCTGCAACGAAAATTACATAACTGACTAAAGCATGGCCTTATAGGTGCAGACGTGGTTGTTTGGTAAGACGCTTGCTTTCCACGGGGTTTCGAGTTCAATCCAACAACGACGCACCTTGTGAAGCGTCTTCTGCTATAGACCCAGGCTGACCAAAGCCTTGTGAGTCGATCTAAGAGATGGAAACTGAATATGTGTGTGTGTGTGTGTGTGTGTGTGTGTGGTGTGTGCGTGCGTGCGTGTGTGTTTGTGTTTGTCGCCCTCCACCGCTTAACAAGCGGTGTTGGTTTATTTACGTCTCAATAACTTAACGGTTCGTCAAAAAAGAATAAGTATCGGGCGTTGAAAATACGTACTGGAGTCGATTTGTTCGAGTAAACCGTTCAAGGCTTTGCCCCAGCATGGCCGCAGTCTAATGACTGAAACAAGTAAAACATAAAAGATTGATGTGTGTATATTGTGTGTGTATATATATATATATATAGTGTGTGTGTATTTTCGTAATACATTATGTGAACCTAACATTTTGTTGATACTGTATAAGCAAATTTGTTACTTTTTGTTGCATTTTTGTTGTATCTTTTTAAGATCTGAGCTCACGAACCACGTGCCGTCTAACTACATTTGAATTGCTGTACCAGTACGATCCGAAAGACCTATTTTATGTTGGTATGTGGAAAACAAAGGGAAAATGATATATAATTTATTGCCGTCGTTATCTCTGCCGGCATTCCTTTAATTTGCTATGCCATTTTCTGTACTTTGAAAAGCAACTCGAATTTCAGTAAAATAGATAAATAATAAAAAAACAAAAATAAAAATAAGAATGAAAATAAATTAAGAAAAACTGGAGAAACGTGATATAAAATAAATTGCAAACACACACACACCACAAAGAACACACACGTAAGATACATTATACGCGATACTCATGTGACATATACATGCTAACAGAGGCACATATACATCAGTAGACACACATACTTACAGAGACAAGTACACACGCACACACAAACAAATACACATACGATAATACTTTTAAACATACGTACAAACACTTACATATACACAGGGACAATTGCTTACATAGGTGTATACATTAAAAAACAACACATATAACAAGAATAACAACAGCAACAACAACAAAATGAATTACGTGAAAAACAATAGAAGTGAAGACATATTTTATCGCTTATCTTTTACTTGTTTAAGTCCGGTACTTGTTCTATTGATCTTTTCGGTCCAACCGCTAAGTTATGTGAACGCAAACAAAACAAATCCGGTTATGAAGCAGTGGTGAGTGGTCAAACACACACACACACACACGGATGCACACACTCATATTTACGTGGGCTTCCACTGTATTGGTTGGCCCCGGGGGTTATAAAAAAAATACTTGCCCAAGGTACTGCCCTGTGGAACTGAACCGGAAACCTGCTCCTATTTAACAATCATGTATAAAATAGAAGATCAAACATATTCAAATATTTCAAACTTAATAATGTATATCAGGGGTTCTCAACCATTTTTTTATCCATGGACCCCTTTGACTCCTGTGTTCAAAAACTAGTTTTATAGAAACATCTTTCAAAATTCCTATTTTGTTTTTCACACGTTGTGTAAGTTGAACTTGAGTAAATTTTTGATTGCAGATTTCCTTCAGTCTTTTATTATCTCTGCATCACACAATCCCCACATGGTAACATTGATTTCAAGGCCTTCCAGATGAGTGACTGGTATTCAAAGACATTTATAGATTGTAAATTTATTCTGTCCAGTTACGTATCAGTATAGTGGTCATTTGCAAACTCCAACTTTCATTTTCCCTTAGCCCTCACGTCACACTGTTGTTAATGTTTATTTGAGTTAGGTCACGCCTTTCCAATTCCTATAGATCCGTAATGCATCTTACGGCTGTGTCTGTCACCTGTATGGTGAGGAATACTACATTGGGAATGGTAACGACTAGGGTACGGTAGCTGACTGCTTATTGTGATCATTCGTCTTTTGGTTTCCTGTAGCTTTGCTCTCTTTTACAAACCAAATTTCCTATTTCAAAGAAATTCAAACAACAGATATAAGAATCAAGTTAAAAAGATTCTCAACAATTCAACTTCTCTGGTTGACATTAAGACACCCAACCCCAATAGAGACCTTAACTCCCGCTTTTTAGAGATCCATGACCTCCATTTTTCAGGATCAAAATTCTTTTAACAGGTTCTATAAGACTGGAAATTAGTATGGGATATATGTGTCATAATTAGAAATTTTTTAGGGTGTGTAAAGAAGGAAAGAACCCTCATCTGCAATGTTGATGAAATTCAAATCATAGGTATTCCAGTTCATTACAGAAAATATAACAGAAAAGTCTAATTCTTCAATTGCATGTAACACGGACAACGCCAGGTATCTCTGCTAGCATTATATATATGAATATATGTGTATATGTATGTATGCCTGTGTATATGTGAGATAATAGTTTCACTTTAAAAGTTTCAGCATTAAAGTGAAACTATAAAGTGAAA
>NW_021836024.1:25000-26246 GCF_006345805.1 Octopus sinensis
CCTTCACCTTCGAAACGTAGAGTAGATGAAACCATGGCGACTGAAGAAGGGTTTTTTTTCCTTGTGTTATTTGTCCTGTACTCTTTTTTCGTTGTTTAAAAAAATGTTCAGTTCCTTGTGTTTGTGTCTATGTTTTCGTTTCTCATTGTGTTCGACGTTTTTTTGGTGTCCTGTACTCATATATGCGTGTATATATACATGTAGAGGTTGGTACGTACATATATGTACATATATATGCATATGTTTTATTTATTAATATATTATATATATATATATATATATATATATACATAAATATATATACACGACCAGCTTCTTCCCGCCTGCCAAATCCACTCCCAAGGTTTTGGTCGGCCTGAGGCTAGAGTAGAAGACACTTGCCCAAGGTGCCACGCAGTGGGTCTGAGCCCGGAAACCATGTGGTTGGGAAGCAGATCCTTAAGACATGTGCGGCTCAGCGGAAGTTGTGCTTCCATTGTTTCCGATTACATCTTTTACTCCCCTCCATTCTCGCATTTCCCACCTCGTTTCCGATATGATTCCACAATGATATTCCAAGCATGGATATTTCCGTAAACCTTTGTGACGGAGAAGGATCGAAGGTCAATGATGATTAGAGTAGTCAACGCTAATCGAGAAGATATATGTCAAAGGTATTCGACCCATGCCCATCCTTTTTTTTTTCCTATGAGGATGGAACTAAGTTCACATTAAAGACGATTTAGTGTGAGTTGTGAGTTTTGGGGGAATTTGACTGCTATTTCTAGCAGGTCGGGTGACCAGGTTATAGTTTAAAGCAGTGGTTCTCAACCAGGGTCCATATAAGATTTTTGGGGTTCCACACAAGAAAGTAGTGAACTGGGGATCCACGACAGAATTTTAAAGGCCCTTGA
Organism: Octopus sinensis; assembly: GCF_006345805.1. NCBI lineage: Eukaryota > Metazoa > Mollusca > Cephalopoda > Octopoda > Octopodidae > Octopus > Octopus sinensis. The sequence goes on from NW_021836024.1 coordinate 25,894, forward strand.
AAAAATTTCTTTTGAGTGTATGTATTGGTATGTATCGCAAGAAACAGGTTTTTTTCTCAACCATCTTACATAGATCAACCTATAAATTAATGTGTGAAAGCATTAATAAATCGTAGCACTCCGTCGGTTAATGCGACGAGGGTTCCAGTTGATCCGATCAACGGAACAGCCTGCTCGTGAAATTAACGTGCAAGTGGATGAGCACTCCACAGACACATGTACCCATAACGTAGTTCTCGGGGAGATCCACAGAGCGTGTGACAAGGCTGACCCCTTTGAAATACTGATACAATAGAAACAAGAAGAAAGAGTGAGAGAAAGTTGTGGTGAAAGAGTACAGCAGGGTTCGCCAC
>NW_021836025.1:2500-7500 GCF_006345805.1 Octopus sinensis
AAATGTATAATTTCTCTTTTAACTCAGTTGTTTCCCCCCGTTACTTAGCCCGTCTGTAACGCTTTACGTGATTAGTTGAAGGGAAAGGTGAAGAGCGAAAGAAAAAGGAGAGAAAAAGGTAAGACGAAGAATGAGAGAGAAAGAGGGAGAGTGCTGCGTATTAAGTCTATGAAATTGTGCATAAAGTATATAAAGTGCATTAATTAATCATCATATTCCAATTTCATTCATTTTTCAGTGATAAACAAATGAGCAACTGTCTTTTGGTACAGACACAACACAGGCTACACTTTCAGGTTATTTGGGGGGGATAAAATTTTCTGAAATAATCCAATAAGACTACCATTAATTCGGTGAAATATTCACGGGTCCTGCTAGTTATGTTAATTTGATAGCGCGTAGAGCATATTACCTACGTGGACACGAGGAGTTGTGGTCATTGTTTCGTCCTTTCCATAGTTCATTGACCCAGTGGAACATTGAAGACGTGAGAGCAGAAAGGAAAGAGGCAGGAATAGAACCTTCGATCTCATTATCCTGAGTTAATGTCATAGCCGCTAGAATACTAGTCTTCCCAGCTTATAAATACATACATACATACATACATACAAACATGCATACATACATACAAATATATATATGTGTGTGTCTGTGTACACGTGCATGTATATATACGTACATACAGATATATATATATATCCATATACATACAAACCTTATATATATATATATATATATATATATATATATATATATAGATATATATATATATACAGAGAGAGAGAGAGAGAGAGAGAGAGAGAGAGAGAGAGGGAGAGAGAGAGTTTAACAACTTAAAGGAAACTCCAGGGGAATAATTACAAGATAGCTAAATGTGGGCGTGAGCAGGCGTGTGGGTTATATATATATATACATATATATATGGAGTGAGAGAGAGAGAGAGACAGAGAGTGAGAAAGAGAGAGATAGGGAGTCAGATAGACACATAGTTTAGATAGATAGATAGATAGATAGATAGATAGATAGATAGATAGATAGATAGATAGATAGATAGATAGATAGATCATGACACCCTGTAGATTGCCAAATATTTATTCCAATGTCATTGTAACTGTAAACAGAAAAAAAGCTTTTTGTCCCGCCAACTCGTTTAGTAACGTTCCATTGGTTCTCTGTTGACTTCAAAGAAACGCTTTAAAGTGTTCGAAAGTAAGCTACTTCCGGTTGCTTTCTTACACACTTCCATAAAAGAAAGCTTAGCACTTTATCAATAATAGACGGAATATGGAGGTTTTTCTAATGGATATTTCGGCGTTTAATCATATTGTTCTAGTCCTTCTTGTTCGTTTTCATGCTTTGTTGTTGTTAAAGTTTATGCCTTTACCATATTAATGGTGATGGTAGCAGTCGTAGTAGCAGAAGACGGCGAGCTGGCAGAAACGTTAGCACGCCGGGCGAAATGCTTTGTGGTATTTCGTCTGCCGCTATGTTCTAAGTTCAAATTCTGCCGAGGTCGACGTTGCCTTTCATCGTTTTGGGGTGGATCAAATAAGTACCTATTTCTTTATTACCCACAAGGGGCTAAACATAGAGGGGACAAACACGGACAGACATAGGTATTAAGTCGATTACATCGACCCCAGTGCGTAACTGGTACTTAATTTATCGACCCCGAAAGGATGAAAGACAAAGTCAACCTCGGCGGAATTTGAACTCACAACGTAACGACAAGCGAAATACCGTTAAGCATTTCGCCCGGCGTGCTAACGTTTCTGCCAGCTCTCCGCCTTGGATCAAATAAGTACTAGTTACGCACTGGGGTCGATGTAATCGACTTAATCCGTTTGTCTGTCCTTGTTTGTCCTCTCTGTGTTTATCCCCTTGTGGGTAGTAAAGAAATAGGTATTTTGTCTGCCGTTACGTTCTGAGTTCAAATTCCGCCGAGGTCGACTTTGCCTTTCATCCTTTCGGGGTCGATTAAATAAGTTCCAGTTACGCACTGGGGTCGATGTAATCGACTTAATCCGTTTGCCTGTCCTTGTTTGTCCTCTCTGTGTTTAGCTCCTTGTGGGTAGTAAAGAAATAGGTATTTTGTCTGCCGTTACGTTCTGAGTTCAAATTCCGCCGAGGTCGACTTTGCCTTTCATCCTTTCGGGGTCGATTAAATAAGTTCCAGTTACGCACTGGGGTCGATGTAATCGACTTAATCCGTTTGCCTGTCCTTGTTTGTCCTCTCTGTGTTTAGCTCCTTGTGGGTAGTAAAGAAATAGGTATTTTGTCTGCCGTTACGTTCTGAGTTCAAATTCCGCCGAGGTCGACTTTGCCTTTCATCCTTTCGGGGTCGATTAAATAAGTTCCAGTTACGCACTGGGGTCGATGTAATCGACTTAATCCGTTTGCCTGTCCTTGTTTGTCCTCTCTGTGTTTAGCTCCTTGTGGGTAGTAAAGAAATAGGTATTTTGTCTGCCGTTACGTTCTGAGTTCCAATTCCGCCGAGGTCGACTTTGCCTTTCATCTTTTCGGAGTCGATTAAATAAGTACCAGTTACGCACTGGGATCGATGTAATCGACTTAATCCGTTTGTCTGTCCTTGTTTGTCCACTCTGTGTTTAGCCTTAAGTGGGTAGTAAAGAAATAGGTATTTTGTCTGCCGTTACGTTCTGAGTCCAAATTCCGCCGACGTCGACTTTGCCTTTCATCCTTTCGAGGTCGATTAAATACGTACCAGTTACGCACCGAGGTCGATATAATCGACTCAATCTCTTTGTCTGTCCTTGTTTGTCCTCTCTATGTTTAGCCCCCTGTGGGCAATAAAGAAATAAATATATAATATTCACCCATCAAACTCATCATTTATGATATATATCTCAACAAATGTTATTCTTGAGGAGCTCCTTCTAACATTGTTGCTTCTCATAAGATCATGTGGCGTTCTCGATGTTTACTAGAATGGCTACAAAATCGTTAGCCTTAGTTCCTCTTGTGCAGTTGGCCTATATGTGGTGCAACATGGCGTCTCCAGTAGCCCCGGTTTGCTTGTATCTTATATTTTTCTAGTTAAATTCTATTAGGAGATGTATAAAAAAAAATTGTTGAAATATTTTGTGTTTTGTTGAATTTATTGCAGATTATTGCAGATTAATTTCAACAACAAAATCTTATGTGGACCCTTAAGAGTCATATAGACCCTGTTTAAGAACTTGTACTTATTTTGTCAACCCCAAAAGTGATGAAAGGCAAAGTCGACCTCGGCGGCATTTGAACTTAGAACGTGCCAATAACATTTGTCCGTCGTGCGAGCGATTCTACCAAGCTTACCGCCCACAACAGTAAAATAACAAAACCAATGTACTATTATTCCAGACACCTGATTCTGAAAAGGCTAGAATTGCTCGTCTTTTAGTCTACTCAGACTTTCAGAAGAAGGATTCGCAATGAATGGACGAGACTGCGTGTTGAGAAATATGTATAGTGTAAGTAGTGTGAAGTGTATTGTCTCTAAGTACGTAACGTAGCGTCTGCAGACGAGAGCTAATTCAAGAATGACTGGCCAGTAACATGGTGCAGACTCATGTCTCTTCAGACACACACTTGCTATTATTGGCCGCCATTATTGTATTTCTCCTCGAGTAGGCGAAGAGAAAATGTATAAGCTGAAGTTTCTGGAGAAGTACCACGTGGGCAAATACATTCATACTTACAGATACACAGGCATATACATACATATATGCACCATACGTACACACACATATGCACATATATTAAAACATATGTCTGTTTTTATACACATATGAATGTATGTATATATATATATATATACACATACACACACACACTCTCTCTCTCTCTCACACACACACACACACACACATACACATATATATATAAATATATATACGCATTTATGTAATATATACATACATACACTTGCAGGATGTGCTTGTTCTTATGAATAAGAGTATTCTAACAGTAAATAAAGTAGCGAATGGTTAAAGAGACACAGTTGGTTATACCGATTTATAACGACGCTACATTGAAGGTTTCTAAAACTCATTCGATCATTTCGTTCCTCTCCTTCGATCTTACAAGGGCGAAAACATGCATGTGGGTCAATGAGTAAATCTCGAAGGTTGTCGGCGACAAAAATAATTCATGAGATATATTTAAAGCACAAAAACGACGGTTTGAACATCCGGGGTGCATTTTCTTTTATAATTATAGGCGCATGTGTGGCTGTGTGGTAAGACGTTGGCTTCGCAACCGCATGGCTCCGGGGTTCAGTCCCACCGCGTTGTACTTTGGACAAGTATCTTCTGCGATAGCCACGGGCCTACCAAAACCTTGTGAGTGGATTTGGTTGACAGAAAATGTGTTTGTACGACTGTGTGTCTTCATGTCTGAGTTTGTTCCCCACTACCACTTGACAACCGGTGCTGGATGGTTTACGTTCCAATAAGGTAGCAGATCGGCATAAAGGGTTGATAGAATGAGTTCCAAACTTTAATAAAAATTAACAAATGCTGGGGTCGATTGCTTCGACTAAGATTCTTCAAAGTGGTGTCCCAACATGGCCACAGTCTAATAACTGAAACGAGTATTTTTTAGGAGAAGGCCATTTAATGTTAGCCATTAATTGTTAGACCCCAGGAATAATTAAGCTGTTACTCTATTACTTGTTTCAGTCATTTGACTACGGCCATGCTGCAGCACCGCCTTAAAAGGTTTTAATCGAACAAATCGACCCCAGGACTTGTTCTTAGTAAACCTAGTAGTTATTCTGTCGTTCTCCTTTTACCGAACCGCTAACTTAGGGGGACGTAAACACCAACATCGGTGTCAAGCGATGGTAGGGGGACAAACACGGATACACACACACATATATATATGCGGTGGGCTTCTTTCAGTTTCCGTCAACCAAGTCCACTCACAAAGCTTTGGACGGCCCCAGGCCATAGTAGAAGACACTTGCCCAAGGTGCCACGCAGAGGGACTGAACTCGG
>NW_021836025.1:12500-17500 GCF_006345805.1 Octopus sinensis
TCTGTCCTTGTTTGTACCCTCTATGTTTAGCCCCTTCAGGGCAATAAACAAATAAGGAATGTAAGGCGGTGAGCTGGCAGAATCGTTAGAGCACCGGAATAAACTACTAAGAGCATTTTTTTCCGGTTATCTTGTTTTTTGACGTTCTGAGTTCAAATCTCGTAGAGGTCGGCTTTGTTTGGTAAAATAAAATACCAGCTGTAGATTATATCTGCTTACATCCGCCCTTCAAAATTACTGGTTTTCTGTCTAAATCAGAAAACATAATTGAAGAAACTGGCCGAACCGTTAAAGAGTCAGACAAAATGTAGTATTTCCTCCGTGTTTCTCTTTTTTTTTTTTCTTTACATTTTGAGTTCAAATCACGTTGAGGTCGTCTTTGACTTTTATCCTTTCGGGGCAATAAAATAAAATGCCAGTTCAGTAAGGAATTGTCATAATTAGTCGATTGAATCCCTCTCCTCCTAAGATTGCTGGCCTAGTGCTTCAACCGGAAACAGTTATCGATGGATATATCCGCTTATATGTGTACGTACGTACGTACGTACGTACGTACGTACGTATGTATGTATGTATGTATATGTATGTATGTATGTATGTATGTATGTATGTATGTATATGTGTATGTACTTAAAGTATACATATACACACCGACGTGCGTATGCCTATATATATTCATATGTATGGTTTAATTCTCTATGAGTGAATATTTGTGTGAGCATGTGCGCGCACACGTGTATGTTTGTGTGTGTCTGTGTGTCCGTGTGTGCCTGTGCGTGTGATTAGCCATGTGATAATGTGCTTTTCTAAATCCCAGTCCAATACCACCATAACTACAACGACGACGACGATGACCACCACCACCACCACCACCACCACTACCACCCTTCATACTATAAAACAGCAAATCCTTTTGGCAGACACCATGTCCATTCCCTGGTCACTACCGCTGTAACCAGTAAGCCACAGCGTAGCAACTTACTAACATGATGCGATATCAAATGATGATTCCTGTTATTCCGCTTTGTAAATAGATACGAGTAAAGTGTTCTTGTGTGATAACCAATCGATATGGTATTTAGGTCGATGGTCGCTATTGGCATTCATGCGCTGGTAATAGACTCCATTACTCTGTAAAGAGTTGTACTGGATTTGTTGCAAGAGACGAAGCAGGCGATACACTCCAATGGTCACCATCACTGCTTTGTGTATGTAGTACTGTGGTGTATCGTTATGACTGAATCCGTTTCGGTATGGAATAGATTTGTTGTGGATTTCCACTGCTGTTAGCGTGGCTGTAGTTGCTTATAGTCAGGTCTACTCAGATCGAACAGACTTGTAATTAAATGCTTTCCAGCCGTGACCTTTTCGTTTATTTTTGTATAGCAGGGATTTACATTGGATAATGTGGCCTTCCATTCAAGAAAGAAGTGTTAATATGGCGAGATGAAACCTATTGTTGTTAAGAGAAAGGCCAGTGTTGCAATAGTTATTTTGTTTTAGGCTAGTCATTATTAAATAAGGCGTTCTATCTCTGACCATCCCGTCTTTTATACAAACAGTGTATGTAACATTATCTAACGTGTCTTGCAATTTTTAAAAGTAGGAAAATTTAAGGAAGAGTGGTGGGTATTGCCAGAAAGTGAGGGCAACCATATTGTGGTGAGGGATACATGTATAAAATGTGGGGTAAAACATGTATGATAAAACAAGTTTATATGTGTGTTTAGCATATAGGGTAGAACATGTAGTATAGAACATGTATAAACGTGCGGCGAAACATGTATAGATGAGATGGAACATGTATAGATATAGCTGGTAGAAACGTTAGCACGCCGGGCGAAATGCGTAGCGGTATTTCGTCTGCCGTTACGTTCTGAGTTCAAATTCCACCGAGGTCGACTTTGTCTATCATCCTTTCGGGGTTGATCAAACAAGTACCAGTTACGCACTGGGGTCGATATAATCGACTTAATCCGTTTGTCTGTCCTTGTTTGTCCTCTCTGTGTTTAGCTCCTTGTGGATAGTAAAGAAATAGGTATTTCGTCTACCGCTACGTTCTGAGTTCAAATTCCGCCGAGGTCGACTTTGCCTTTCATCCTTTCGGAGTCGATTAAAGAAGTACCAGTTACGCACTGGGGTCGATATAATCGACTTAATCCGTTTGTCTGTCCTTGTTTGTCCTCTCTGTGTTTAGCTCCTTGTGGATAGTAAAGAAATAGGTATTTCGTCTACCGCTACGTTCTGAGTTCAAATTCCGCCGAGGTCGACTTTGCCTTTCATCCTTTCGGAGTCGATTAAAGAAGTACCAGTTACGCACTGGGGTCGATATAATCGACTTAATCACTTTGTCTGTCCTTGTTTGTCCCCTCTGTCTGTAGCCCCTTGTGGGCAGTAAAGAAATAAGATATGTGTTATATTGGCATAAATGTGAGGCGAAAGCTGTATGAATATGAGAAGACATACTCTGATATAAAACCGGAAGAACGTCTAGCTTATGGGGATCTCAGCCACCAGGAGATCAGCTGTTCTTTCTGAACTGTGAATGCAGTTCTCTGTACGCTTTACTCATTATGATCAATTTGACACGCAAGAAACTTTTTTTGGAAAACACGCACAAGCTGAAAGCCCTGATGCGAAATGAAGGAGTGGAACATAACGTCCAATTTTGATCAGCTGGAAGTACAGAATGACAAACCTGTACGTAGGCAGCTTGGGATATTGGTTGCTTGTTTTACAAACTATGGCGATGCAGAGATTTGGCAGCAACACGAGTGGCTAGAAAGCCCTTTCTGGAGATAACTCTGATTGCCTGTGAACCAGAAAGGACTAAGAAAAGGTGGTATAATTCTGGAACTGGTAAGCGACCCTGCGGCTGGTAGTTGTTTGATTTTGCAGGCCTTTGAAGTAACATTGAAGAAATTTAACAATTTACCAAGAATTGGTCGCACTCGGACACGTGCTGACTTCCACACGAAAGAAGGGAAAAAAGAAAGAAAGAAAGGTATAGGTATAAGGCTCTTTGCAACCATGTGGTCCCGAGTTTGATACCACTTACAGTCTAGAACATTGGTCACATATCTAAAGCCATAAGTCTCGACTAATAAATATATTTTGAGTGGAATTTGAAAGACTGATGTTCAGCAATAGCCCTACGAGTTGTGGAGGTGAGTGGAGAGTGAAAGAGAAAGAGGGAGAGAGAAAGAGAGAGAGAGGGGAGAATAAAAGAGAGGAAGAGAGAGAGAGAACAAGAGGGAGCGAAAGGAAAAGCATGAGATTCGTTCATAATACAAATGATTAGAATAAGTTTCAGAGAATTAAAACTAATCAAGACGTTTCGGATGTATTTACTTCTTCGGGTTATATAGTTGGAGTGCTATGGCAGAATGAAAACATAGGAGAATATATATCACAGAAAGGGAAATAGTCAAGCGGACTGTTTAATTAGTCGCTATTCCTTGATGATCTGAGCGTAGTGAGACAAATCTGTTGTTTAAAGACAAGGCAACGAATGGGAGCGAAGTGACTAATAAGTTCTTGTTTGTGTGTGTTAAGATAAGTGCGCGAGTGTGTAGAAGAGTAGTATTGTCTGTGTGTGTGCATTTCTCTGTGTGTGTGAGTGCGTGTGTGCGTGTGTGTCTCTGTGTCTGTGTGAGTGTGTGTGTTTGTGTGTGGTTCTGTATCTATCGTGCTGTATATGTGTGTTTGTCGCGTCCGTTGTTTTCAAGTGTGGTGTTCATGTACGAAAGGTCAGTGGACTTTAGCCAGTGGCTGCGAGTTTGTGTACGAGTTACGCGCATAAGTGAGTGTATGTATTTTCAGTGCCACGTGTGTTAAGTGTGTGCGTATGTGCTTGTGTGTGTGTGTGTGCGTGCACGAGCGTGTGGTTGTATTCTGTGGATATTTGATGGGATTTCCGTAAGTATATGTTTATATACATGTGTGTGTCGAGGCGGAGGCGCGTGGCTTAGTGGTTAAGGTGTTAAACCCATGATCATAAGATTGCAATTTCAATTCATAGACAGGTCGACGCGTTGTGTCCTTGAGCAAAACACTTCATTCCACGTTGCTCCAGTCCACTCAGCTGGCAAAAATGAATTGTACCTGGAATTCAAAGGACCAGCTTTGTTACATTCAGTGTCACACTGAATCTCCCTGAGAACTACATCAATGGAACGCATGTCTGCGGAGTGCTCAGCCACTTTCACGTTAATTTCACGAGCAAGCTATTTCGTTGGTCGGATCAACTAGAACCCTCATCGTCGCAACTGACAGAGTTCCACTTAATTCGTGGGCGTGTGCTTGTTCCTATACTGCACGTATGGGAATGATTACATGTGTGTATAAATATTTGTGTATATATTATATATATATATATACTATAATATATATAATATATATATATAGTTATATATATATATATATATATATGTATATGTGTATATATGTATCCGAGCGTGTGTGTGTCTGTGCTTGTGTGTTTGTGTGTTTGCGTCGTGTGTATGTCCGTCGATACGAAGGTGCGCGTGTACCTATGATGGAGCTGCATGTGCACGTGTACTTGTGTGTGTGTGTGTATACATATATATACATGTATATGTATGTGTATGTGTGCGTGCGTGTAAGTCGGTTGATTTCATCTGTGTATGCATGCGTGCGTGTGCGCGCTGTGCATGCTTGCCTGTGTGTGAGTGCGTGAATGTGTGCGTGTGGGCGGGTCTGTGCACGTGCTGCAACAGTGCGTATCCGTACATTTTCTTGTATGTGAGTGAAAGCTTTGTGTATCTGCATGTGTGTGTGTGCACATGTATATGTATGTATAGAATCAATGAGTATGTGTATGTGTATGGTGTGTGTGTGTGTAGAGAGAGAGAGAGAGAGAGAGGGTGTGTGGGGTGGCAATGGCGGAAGTGCTAGATTAATCTGTTTATGTCCACGCTCTAAAAACCGTTGCCGTTTACGCTAATGTCCCTTATGTATCGTAAACTTTTACAACAAAA
>NW_021836025.1:22500-33337 GCF_006345805.1 Octopus sinensis
ACGCAACAACCATAACAATAATAGCAATGACAACAACAACAACAACAACAACAACAACAGCAGCAGCAGCAGTTGCAACAATAACATCAACAACCACATGAACAACATCAAGAACAATGAAAACAATTGCAAACACCGGAGCTACATGAATAATTATCTCAACAACAACAACAACAACAACAACACAATAACACTTTCTACTAAAGGCATAAGGCCGGAAATTTGTGGGGGAAAGGGACTGACTAATCGATTATGTCGGCCCCAGTGTTTCACTGGTACTTTATTCATCGACCCCCTAAAGGATAAAAAGCAAAGTCAGCCCAGGCGGAATTTGAACTCAGAACATAAAAACGGACGATAATGCCGCTAAGCATTGTGTAGAGCGTACTAACGATTCTGCTTGCTCGCCGCGTTAATAATAATAATAATAATAATAATAATAATGATAATTGATGATGATGATGATGATGATGATGATGATGATAATAATATAATAATAATAATAATAATAATAATAATAATAATAATAATAATGATGATTGTATTGCCCTAGGTGTTGGGAAGACATTCGACAAGAACTGGAAACAAAATTGAAAGAAGGAAGTTAATGCTAATAATAATAGTCCTTTCTACTAAAGGTACAAAGCCTGAAATTTGAGGAAAAGATGTAGTCGATTACTTCGACCCCCCAGTGTTCAACTGGTACTGAGTTTATCGGCCCTGAGAGAATGAGAGGCTAAGTCGACCGCGGTGGAATTTGAACTCAAAACGTAAAGACGTACGAAAACGTGGCTAAACACTTCGCCCGGCGTCTAACGATTCTGCCAACCCGCTGCCTTAATAATAACAACAATAATAACAACCAGTAGCAGTTCCAAATATCACCTGAACAACAACAATAAGAAAAGTGATAGAGGAGCAGCCCCTCCGCTAACAACTAGCACCCTTGGCATGATTTTGGCCCCTTCTTTCCATCAATCACTCCAAAAGGAATAGGGAAATTTAAATATTCGAAAGAACGAAGGTGAAATATATTCACAAGCATTCATCGAAAACACCATCAGTCTTGAAGAAATTACTACCCTGGGTGGACATGTGCAGCTGAATTCCCCAAGTCAGTGAAATTCTCAGAAGCTGGAAGTATTTGGAATCATAACGATTCTAAATTACTTCAAACCATCACTTTCCTGTGAAGGCCCTCAAAGTTTGTATAAAGTTAAACGCTTGGCAATAATAAGTCGTACATCCCTTCCTTGAATTACTACACACAGCTCCCACACCACTTATGAATTTAATTCGGTTGTTTTTTACATGATGGTTTCAGCAAGAAATTCTTAACACACACACACACCACACACACACACAACACACACACACACACACACATGCCTACCATCGTCATCAGCAACGGTGTCGTACTTATTTCCTGCTTATACAAAACCACACTCAATGTCATCTGAACCCTTTGCCTCTTCTGTATATTCCATATGATAACACAAGGCACATTACCTTGGCGTCCAAAGGAGGACAGAAAGAAGGAAAGAAAGGAGGAAAAAAGAAAGAAAGAAAGAAAGAATGAAAGAAAGAAAGAAAGAAAGAAAGAAAGAATGAAAACAACAAGAACAGAAGGGATAACAATCCTTTCTGCTGTAGGCGTAAGGCTTGAAATTTTGGGAGAGGGTTTAGTCGATTACATCGAACACCATTGATCAACTGGTACTTAATTTATCGACTCCCGAAAGGTTGAAAGTCAAAGTCGACCGCGGCGGAATTTGAATTCAGAACGTGGAGACGAACGAAATGCCACCAAGCTTTTTCTCCGGCACCACACTAGCGATTCTGCCAGCTCATTGCCATTATTCTGCCTAATAAGAATAACAACAAAAGTGTTGTTACTCTAATAAGAACGACTACAACAACAGCAACAACATTCAAAGAAATATCAAAGAAAGAAAGTAGAAAGAGCCTTCCTCCATGTTTCCCCAATCATAAGACCTTTGTTTTATATATAAACGTTACTGGATCAATACCCTACTAAGATACCCCACTCTTCATAAAAGCCTTACTCAATAGCCACCCATCACCAACACCAACACCAACACCATTGCACCATCATCATCATCATCATCATCATCATCATCATCATCATCATCTCATCATCATCATCATCATCCTCATCACTTCTGGAGTTTCTCTCCCATCTTCTACTTCACACCACGATCTTGTTGTATGTAATTAGATACAGGATTACACGGTCAATTAATAAGGCTGGCTGGTTGGCCGGTTGGCTGGTTGGCTGATTGATACAGTGTTGCTGCAGCTGCTGCTGTTGCTGTGGTTGTGTTGTTGTTGTTATAGTGTTGGTGGTGGTGTTGGTGGTTGTAGTTGGTGCAGTGTTGTTGTTGTTGTGTTGTTGGTGGTGGTGGTGGTGGTGGGACATGAAACATTACCGTTTTGCCACGAGTCAACCTACGAGCAATGACTATCTCCGATCAAAGTCATTCCAACCGTGACCACCTCGTCTCTCTCCTCTACACAGCCACACCGTCTACTGTGTTCATTCTGGAAGGATACCATTCGAGTCTTTCTGACTTGTCAAGTGATCACACAGAGCAGGGATGGGCGACCTTTTAGGAGAGGCGGGCTGCAGGGGACACGGTGTACCACAAGACACTAATTAAAAAAAAAATCCCTAATCATTTTTTGTTGGCCTGCCATTCAGAGGAGTCCGGCGGGCCGCAGTGTACCCATGACTGTCATAGAGGATATTAGTGACTGTGGTGGAGTTGTTGTTGGTGGTGTGGATGGTGGTGGTAGTGGTGGTGGTTGTGATTCTTCGAAGGTGCTGGTGACGGCGGGGGTGTTACTGATGTCTGCAGTCGTGATGGCGATGAGGACTGCTTTTGCTGATGGCGCTGTTGATGATGATGATGACGATGGTGATGTTGAAAGTGTTGATGGAATTCGTAATGGTTTTACATTTTACGATGTTGGTGATGATGATGTGGTACGAAGTTTGTTCCCAACCACAGAGTTCCGGTTTCAGTCCCACTCCGTGGTACCTTGAGCAAGTCTCTTCTGCTATAATGTAAGAAGCCTGTCGTGTGTGTATATATATACACACACGACAGGCTTCTCACATTTTCCGTCAACCAAATCCATTCACATAGCATTGGTCGGTCTGAAGTATAGCAGAAGACACTTGCTCAAGGTACCACGGAGTGGGACTGAAACCGGGACCCTGTGGTTGGGAAGCAAACTTCGTACCACACAGCTACGCCATTATACCACACACACACATACACACACACACACACACACACACACCACACACACACACACACGCACCCGTGAATGTGTAAGAGCATGTGTGTCTTTGCGTCTGTGTGTGTCTCACACCACCGTTAACGACCACTGTTAGTACGTTTACGTCCCCGCAACTTAGCGGTTCGGCAAAAGATACCTATAGAATAAAGCGGCGAGCTGGCAGAACCGTTAGCACGCCGGGCGAAATGCGTAGCTGTATTTCGTCTGCCGTTACGTTCTGAGTTCAAATTCCGCCGAGGTCAACTTTGCCTTTCATCCTTTCGGGGTCGATAAATTAAGTACCAGTTACGCACTGGGGTCGATGTAATCGACTTAATCCGTTTGTCTGTCCTTGTTTGTCTCCTCTGTGTGTAGCCCCCTGTGGGTAATAAAGAAACGGATACCTATAGAATAAGTATCAGGCTTAACAAAAAGAAAAGAAAGAAAAAGTAGCACTGGAGTCAATACATTCTACTAAGGCGGTGCTCCAGAATGGCCGTAGTCTAATGCCTGAAGCCACCAAATAATAAAAGATATCCTATTTCTTTGTCCTGTGATTCACCACTATCCCCAAATGCTAAAAAAATTTTATAAAAACATTTCAGTACCGGTTTCGGCCATTGAGACTTTTCAACTGTAAGTATTGAAAACAAATTTTGGAAAAATTAAATGAAAAGGCTTTTAAAAGAATATTTGCATAGTATTCAAATACAAGGACCATTTTCCTTATTTCTGGATCACGTGTGGATCGTCTCTGTACGTAATTTCATCCCGATACTCCATTGCATCCTTCCCGCACGCTTGCGTACACAACACACACACCTGCGTACGTGTGCACGTCGTTGTTTCGAGTCAACCGAACTTATAATTAAAGGCTTTCCAACAATCACCATCCAGGTTTCGAATCCACAAGAGTAAACAAGAGAGACAGACACAGGCAGAGACAAGGAAGATGCCTCTTGAATTTGAATACTATGCAAATATTCTTTTAAAAACTTTTTATTTAATACTAGCAGTATCGCCCGGCGTTGCTCGGGTTTGTAAGGGAAATAACTATATTAGCATTTTTAGAGAGTTACTTCCCTTATAGATGCCAATTCGGGCTTTCTTAGCCCATTTCTGTTTTTGTGTCTTCAAGCCATGAAGTCGTTGTTCTAAAAACGCTGGTCTCCTTGACAACGTTTTTACGACGTTGATTTCCTTACACTCCCTTCCCCCCACAGCTTCACGAGGGAGGGAAGAAGGGGGAGAAGCAAACAGGTGCAGTGTGACCATGGACGCTAACTCCGCCGCCATCGACACACGAAAAATTATGCATTAAAATGGAATAAAAATGATGTTAAATTATTTTTTAAATCGTAGACTCATCGTAGACGCGCGCTAATACTCAGACGGGCTCGATATGAATCACGACTATATGATACCCGAATTTGGTTAAACTGCACCGCAAAATGTGGGAGTAGTTAGGAATCTAAATCGAAGGGGACAGACACTCACACAACTACAGTTTTATATATATAGATTTCCAAAATTTAATTTGTTTTCCATACTTCCAGTTGAAAAAGTCTCAATGACCGAAACCGGTAGTGAAATGTTTTTTATAAAATTATTTTAGCATTTTGTACCTTGACTTTTTTCCATATATATATACCAGCAGTATCGCCCGGCGTTGCTCGGGTTTGTAAGGAAATAACTATAATAAGCACTTTTAGAGAGTTAAAGCCAAAAAATAGCAAAAAAATGCATTAAAATGGAAAAAAATGATGGTAATTTTTTTTTTTAAATCGTTGACTCATCGTAACATTTTTAGAGAGTTACTTCCCTTATATATAGCGAAAAAAATGCATTAAAATGGAAAAAAATGATGGTAAATTATTTTTAAAATCGAAGACTCATCGTAGACGCGCGCAAATACCAAAGGGCTCGATATGAATCACGACTATAAGATACCCGCTTTTGGTTAAACTGCACCGCAAAATGTGGGAGTAGTTAAGAATCTAAATCGTAGGAGACAGACACACAAGATATCAACTCGTGTATTCCTTTTCAACCTTCTACACACACACACACACACACACACACACACACATATACATATATATATATATCTTCCTAGAAGGACAGGTTTAATGACATGCGTTCGTCATGGTTTGTCAACGGCCTAATTATGGCTTCTGTTCTACATCGTCTCAGAGACCCGTCTGACGGACTTCGTTCCGCGTTCCGCTTTGAAAAAAATGACCGAGCGCCATTTTGACTTCTAAAGCGTTGGTCACAATGCGTTTCGTATTTGCTTCTCCCATTCTTCTGTTGCCGAGCTTATTCATTAATCTATTGGTTGCTTTGCCAGAGAATTGGATAACGTAGTCCAAGATAAAGCGTGTCTAAATAATAACCCGGATGGACACTGTTGGAAAGCCTTTAATTATAAGCTCGGCTGACTCGAAACAAGGATATGTGTGTGTGAGTGTGTTTGTGTGTTTCGTATGCAAGCGTGCGGGAAGGATGCGATGGAGTATCGGGATGAAATTACATACAGAGACGATCCAAACGTGATCCAATTATGGATTAGAATTGTAATTTATATCACGTCCAGACACACACACACACACACACACGCAAGCACTCATACACATACACATACGTACATACATTTATATACATATATGTATGTATATATATATACATACCGGAAATTGTTTTTCTCGGTCTGTTCTATGTTCCAATTACATACTGATTGATTTATTGACTGATATATCACAGTGGTGGTGGTGGGGAAGGGTAGGAGTGGGGGAGGGAGGTAAACAAGGGGCTGTGTTGGGTATGGATGTATTAGTGGTGGTAGTGGTGGTAATAGTGGTGGTGGCAGCAGTAGTAGTAATAGTACTGGTGTTGATGATAATGGTGTTGTTACCATTTCGAAGAACTCAAACCCGGCGAGATAAGTGCACGTGTGTGCAAACGATTATGACGATGGTGTGTGTGTGTGTGTATGTGTGTGTGTGTAGCTATACAGGTGCAGCATGGCCGAATGGTTAAGAAGTTGTCCTTGTATTTATGCTGTCCCGGGTTCCAGTCGTTGGACTAGACTGATCGTTATATCTATCATGCATAGTCTATTCATTGCTTTTTACTGGCTCGCAATAGTATGTGGGGGACGTAAACAAACCAACTGCTATTGTGAAACTGTCGTGAAGTGATGGGTAACAAATACCAAACCTCAAACACACACACACATATCGATCTATTTATCTATCTATTGATGTGTGTATGTATGCGTGTGTGTATGTAGTTCTGTGTATTTGCACGTGCATTTGTTTGTACGACTGGCTTCCGTACAGTATCCGTGTCCCATATTCACTCACAAGGCACAACTAAGCCCAGAATATAATGCAGGGCACTTATCTAACTTGCTGCTCAGTTGGAATCCACTTGATTTCACGTATTTGCAAAGCGAATTTGTTGGCCATAAAAGCTATAACGGCTTCAACACCATGCAGCACTACTTGTTGTTATGGACACACAGTCTGCCCTATGAATGAGAAATGCATCTTCTTAAACGATACATAATTACGCGAATTGAAAATGTTACCGTATGTCTATATCTACAATCCTAGAAACATTGAAACTTTAATAATATTCTTCAGAATGTACCGATACTGGAAAATCGGTTTCTACGAGCACATATTAAATACAAAGGGGAATTTCCGAGAATCTTAACAAACTCCAAATTATATCTAACGACAACGGAACCAACAGTTAACCATTGTTGATGCTCCAGTGCTAGAATATATTTTAAATAGTTCAAAGGACGAATTTATTATGTAAAGAGTGAATTTTACCTGTGAGTCAAGAAATCTAATTTATGTAATAGCATGTTCAGGATGCGCAGAGAATTACATAGGAGAAAACGTAATGTTCTTAAAGAAGCGAATTTAGTAAAAGAAATGAAGCAGAGATTGCATTCACTGAAAATATCAGTATCATTTAATATGTATAAATATTCAATGAGTTGAGATTTAATCAATTATATTTATCATATTTGCTAATTAAAGACCGTTGAATATTTTATTGATCAAATACAATGTAACAGTTAACAACTTCAACTTATAGAAGTATGAACGTTTTAACAGGATTCAATTACAAAATCATGGGAATAATTAAAAAAGTGAAACCGGTTGGACATTTGAAAATTCTGCTCTTATTATAAATATTTTATTCCATTTTTCTGTATTCAATATAACTTAACGTGCCGAGTAACTAAATATCGAGTAACTTAATATCACACACACATGCACACACACATATATATATATATATGTAAGTATGTCTGTATGTAAGTATATATACACACGATTGGTTCCTGGCTTTGGGTGAAAGAAAATAAATGGTTCAGTTAATTATGATTTTATTCAGTATATTCCCCGCTCAGATTCATACACTTATTGCAGCGATCCGCCAGTTTACTAAGCCCTGTCAAAGAACTCATAAGTTTGGGTCTCCAACTAGGCCTTTCAAGATACCCTGAAAGCCAGGAACTTTTCAGCACCCCCACGTATATATATATGTATGTGTGTATGTGCGTGCGCGCGCGCGTGTGTATTTGTGTGCACGTAGGTGTGCTGAAAAGTGAATTGGATATTTTACACACCTCTTTGAAGGAATTTCTCTTTTTATTATGTTACTCTTTCTCTCTCTCTCTCTCTCTCTCTCTCTCTCTCTATATATATATATATATATATATACATACATACATATATACTCCTTACTCTCTTTTTACTCCTTTACTTGTTTCAGTTATTTGACTGTGGCCATGCTGGAGCACCGCCTTTAGTCGAGCAAATCGACCCTAGGACTTATTCTTTGTAAGCCTAGTACTTATTCTATCGGTCTCTTTTGCCGAACCGCTAAGTTACGGGGACGCAAACACACCGGCATCGGTTGTCAAGCGATGATGGGGTGAGGGACAAGCACAGACACACAGACACACAAACATACACACACACACACACACAACACACACACACATATATATACATATATACGACGGGCTTCTTTCAGTTTCCGTCTACCAAATCCACTCACAAGGCTTTGGTCGGCCCGAGGCTATAGTAGGAGACACTATCCCAAGGTGCCACGCAGTGGGACTGAACACTGAGCCATGTGGTTGGTAAGCAAGCTGCTTACCACAAAGCCACACACACACACACCCACATATATATATATATTTTCCTATGTATACCCATTTATATTTGACATTTGTGGATATCTTTCTCGATACCCTTCCCGTATGTTTGATCACTTGTGCAGATACACATTCTTACGCAACTCCGTAACCATGTATAACAAATTACCTAATTATTATTTTAAAACATTGCAGTGTATGTACACCATGTAAATGTATTATGTTTCGCAGAGGAGTATGAAAAATTGTGATCCTTTAAACACAAAGCTATTACTGTACTGAATCCGGTTCTAACTGGTTCTAACTCCGCGACAGACCACAGAAGTTTAGCTAATTTACAGTGCCATCTAGTACTTGGATTTATATAACTTACGATGCCAAAGTGGTAATGGTAAGGTCTTCTATGTATGATTCTCCATATCTTTTACTTCCTCGCTTCACAGAGAGGCCTCTTAAAGCATCGAAGCTTGCCCAGCAGTTCAGTCGCTGCATAGAAATCGTTTTCTTTGTGATGAATCTTTGGATTTTTTCCAATTCATTAACGTTCCTGGCATTGTAACGGCCGTCCTACCTGGAAGCAATAATTAAGACCACTAACAAATGTCTTTCACAATGTCAGCGTGACTTTTTGGTTTCGTGTTCTAAATGTTACCGTAATTCATCCTGATTGTTGTCTTTTCGTTCCTGCTGTCTTAGTAATAATATGCCCATGAAATTATTCTTCACACACACACACAAACACACACACATACACACACACACATACACTCGCGCACACACACACACGCACCCACATGCACACACACACACACACACGCACACACACATGTATATGTATCTAAATATACATATATATATATACATATATATGCATATATATATATATGCATACCCCACATACACATACAGAGAGAGACAGAGAGAGAGCAAGATAGATAGATAGATATATAGATGGATGCATATTATATTATATATATATATATAATAGAGAGAGAGAGAGAGAGAGATAGTGATAGATAGATAGATAGATAGATAGATAGATAGGATAGATAGATAGATAGAAATAGATGGATGCATATATATATATATTATTATATAGAGAGAGGAGAGATGAGAGAGAGAGAGAGAGATAGATAGATAGATAGATAGATAGGTAGATAGATAGATAGATAGATAGATAGGTAGATAGATAGATAGATAGATAGATAGATAGATAGATAGATAGATAGATGGATAGATAGATAGATGGATGGATGGATGGATGGATGGCTGGATGGATAGACAGATAGATAGATAGATAGGTAGATAGATAGATAGATAGATAGATAGATAGATAGATAGATAGATAGATAGATAGATAGATAGATATATGGGAATATATACAGGGGGTGGCTAAAAGTTCTTGGCTTTGGGTAGAAGGAAATACATGAGAATCGATTAATTATGATTTTATTCAACATATTCTCCTCTAAGATTTATTTACAGTGGTCCTTCATTTTTTCTAAACCCTGTAAAAGAACTTGGCAAGTTGAGCCTCAAACCAAGCTTTTCACGATAACCTGAAAGCCAGGAACGTTTCACCACATCCCATCACCGTATATGTAATAATTAAATTATGTATATGCAATTCATTCTGTTTTCTTATGTGTGTGATTCCCAGGTCGATGGGAAAATTGCCTTGTATGAAACCCGTTTGTGGTACAAAGAATCACTGGGGTCTGCTACTTTGTCATTGATAGACACACTCAAATCTCTGACCCACGGACATGCTCTCGCTCTTTCTCGCTCTTCTCTTTGTCTCTCTCTACCTTTTCCACCGCTTCTACAAAAGCCTCTGTCCTTTACTACCTCCTCTCACGTACTTAAGACTCACTGTTCTCTTCTCCTCCTATCACTCATTTGCTGTCCAACTCTCGTGGTGCAGTGTAACCACTACGTAAATAGTAATGTCGACTGTCTGGAACTCTCTCCCTGTACATGTCGATGCAATAGGTTCCCGCCACCACCTCACCCAGTCTTGTGGATAATAAAAAGCCATAGACCCTGCACCTTACTACAGCTCTCACTAACAAACTCTTCTCTCTTTCTCTCCCTCTCTCTCACCCTTTTTCTCCCTCTTACCTAACCACGTTCTCCTCTCTCCTTCTCTCTCACACTTTCTCTATCTCTATCCTTTCCATATATATGTATATACGATGTGTGTGGTATTCATGCATGTATATATATATATATATATATATATATATGTACAATGACTCAACTAGATAACAAAATATAATAAGTAACTCAATGAATACAATGGCATGTAAGTGAATAATTAGTGAACATCGTACGAAAAAATAATTA
>NW_021836026.1:0-5000 GCF_006345805.1 Octopus sinensis
CATATACATATATATATATAAGTATATACTTTGGCATGTATGTATGTATAAATGTATATATGTATATATGTGTATGTTTCTGTTTCTGTATGTTTGCGTGTGTGTGTGTATACATATACGCACACATTACGGATATTCAATCTTTTATTGTCATTTGGAAATAAAACTACTCTAATACACATACATACATACATATACATACATAAATGCATACGCACACATATATATTCATATACATACCTACACACATACTTATATACATACATATACATATATATATATATATATACATATGAGTGTGTGTGTCTTTGTATAAATACAGGTATACATACTTTCATATATACATACATTTGAATTTCTGTAATGTCTATGTCTATATATATATATATATATATATATATAAATGTGTGTGTGTGGTGTGTGTGTGTGTGTGTATGTATGCATTCATATATATACATATACATTTATATACATATACACGTATATACATATACATGTATATACATAAACATGTGTATACATGTATATACATATACATGTATATACATATACATGTATATATATGTATATACATGTATATACATATACATACACGTCAACATACATAAAGTATACATGTGTAAATACATTGACAGCTACACACACACACACCCACACACCTACCCACTCACTCACTCAGAGGAATTATACATTTTCGACTTTAATTGTTCAGGAGAGAATGCAGCTGTTGAAAGCATTTTAGAGACAAAGTGGTGAATAATTCTTCAAATTTCCACCATAATTCTAAGATGTCAGCTGCTGCTAAACTGACAGAACCAGAAAGAAAGAAAGGAGGACGGAGAAAAGACCATCTTCGAAATTTTCTTGGAAATTCTAGGATTGGCTTCAACTTCTAATAAATATTTCTTTGAATTGGAAGACACTCGAGGAGTGGCCCTTGGAATATTTATTCTAATTAACCATTTGGAGAAGAATTCTTTAGAAGATGCAGTTCTAGAGTTTAAAGAATCATCAGATTTCTTTAAATAAAGAATTCTTAGACATTTTCTGTATTTACGGGAATATTTTGGTGTTTGTCTTGTTTTAATTTTCCAGTTAACCATTTTTTTTTATTCTGTTGTGTCTGGGGAGAGTAATTCTCTTTTAGTTCCTTATAATTTAACACATTCACCAGTAAAATTTCCACTTTTTTCTTCCTAATTTTTCTAAAATTTTCGTTGCGTCTTGCAACCTTTTCAATAGAAATAAGTGGAAATTTTACCGGGGAGTGTGTTAAATTATAAATCACCAAAAGAGAATGACTCTCCCCAGACTCAACAAAATATGCTTCAATACACGAACTCGCATAAAGAATCTTGCAAACCAAATCCAAAAACATTTTTTTTTTATTTTTGGAGAGAATGAGTAATTTTGGTACTCGAAAGAAAATATTTTAAAACGTTAGAATTTATTGGAACGATCGAATAACAAATGGCTATTCTACGCAATCATGGAATCTTAAGTTCGTTCTGTGAGCTTAATGAATGATATCTCTTATAGAACCGTGCTTACGAAACTGACGGAAAATGTATTCGAAATACCCTCGGCTATCTTTGTCCTACAGATTCCACTTGAGAATTATATCCGATGTCTAAATGTCTGTGGAACGCTCTGGCCCACACACGACAGTTCAAAGATCAGATAATTCCAATCCTTCTGCGTGCGCATGCGCGTGTGTGTCTCTACAAAAGGATTGGCATTAGGAAGTTCCCCCCGGCAGTAAAACTATTCTTCCGATTCTTCTCTTTTTTTCTCTTCTCCTCCTTCTACTTCTCTTTCGCCTTCTTCTATTCGTTTTCCTCCCTCCCCTTCCCTTTCTCCCTCCTAATACTATACATGTATCCACCTTCTTGATTCCCCATCCCCACCCCACGCAATATCTTCCTCACGGACTCATCCCACATTCGCACAGTTAATTTTTTCTGTTATTTATTTCCTCCCGGTAATTTCCCAACATCTGATAGATGACCAAAGTAATAGCATGACTCTGATGCAAGTCTGAGGAAGTGCCTCCCCAATACTTTAAACTGCAAATATTACCTAAGTTTTCTTTTAGAATTTTCGCGTAAACTGGCGTTGCAAATGAAAATGGTTTGTTCCTTCTCGAGCCATACCTGGCGCATTAGGGCCGGTTCATCGGTTTCTTTGGAGTATAGGTTCCCCTCCAGGACGGGACGCCGGTCCGTCGCAGATGAGCTGCAAGATGCGGGAGGAAAGAGTGAGAGAAAGTTGTGGCGAAAGAGTCAATAGAAGTTCGCCATTACCTTCTGCCGGAGCCGCGTGGAGCTTAGGTGTTTCGCTCATAAACACACACATCGTCTGAGATTCGAACCCTCGATCCCTCGACCGCGAGTCCGCTACTCTAACCACTAGGTCATGTTCCTCCACAAATGTTCCTTCTCGAGCCATGCCAGGTTCATAAGGGCCGGTTTCCCGGTTTCCTTGACGTATAGGTTCCCCACCTGGACGGGACGCCAGTCCGTCGCAGGTGAGCTGCAAGATACAGGAGGAAAGAGTGAGAGAAAGTTGTGGCGAAAGAGTCAGCAGAAGTTTCACCATTACCTTCTGCCGGAGCCGCGTGGAACTTAGGTGTTTCACTCATAAACACACACATCACCCGGTCTGAGATTCGAACCCTCGATCCCTCGATCGCGAGTCCGCTGCTCTAACCACTTGAGCCATGTGCCTCCACAAATGGCGATGGTACGGAAACATTTATAACCTAAAATTAAAGATGTGCCAAAGAATTTTCTGTGTGTTCTTCTTTTCATTGGTACACACACACACAAACACACACACACACACACACGCACACATACACACACACAAACACACACACACACACACACAAACACACACACACACACACACACACAAACACACACACACACACACACACCACACAAACACACACACACACACACACAAACACACGCACACACATACACACACACACACACACACACACACACACACACATTTATATAAATATATATGAGGGCAGTAGCATCAAAACCCCTCATTTCCCAAAAGCTACATACCAAAGGAGGTTTCAAGTTACGAAAGCGTACCAAAACTTACGCCAGTGCCCCAGCATGGCCGTGGCTCTCGAACAGAATCTAGTAAAAGTGTTAAAAAGTAGAAGAGTAATACATATATACATATACATATATATACATATATACACATATACACTCGCATAAATGTTTGTATAGTGTGAGTGCGTGTGTGTATATATATATATATATATAATAAATAATAAATAATATGTATGTAAGTATATATGCGTGTATATATATACATGTATATATATACATACATATATATATATATATATATATGTGTAATTAAAGATGTATACATGTATGTGTATGTACTCACGTACATGCATACATGCATACATGCATGTATATTATAAAGATAATTGATGTATAAACATCAACAAATATATCCAAGGTAATTAATAGCCTAATTAATGACAGGTCATTAATCTCTGACACATCATTTGATTGTCTTACATCCGAGTGGGAGCGAGTGGCGTGTAGACAGGGAATCGGCGAAAGCGATCTTAAACAGAACACCCTTGATGAATTGGGTAAAAAGAGCTTTTAAATTCATGCTTCACAATTATGCAATTTAATGATATTTGTCTTAATGAAACGGCTGTTCTGCAGAATTTAACTATGAACTATACGTGAATGTTTTGCTTTTCTACTTTGCGGCAAAATACATATATACATACAAACATAAGTGTATGCATAGAACATTTATTCAATAACGCTGCAAATAATTCTGTTGTGTCTGGGGAGAGTCATTTTCTTTTGGACCCTTATAATTTAACACACTCACCGGTAAAATTTCCACTTATTTCTTATTTTTATTTTCCTAAAATTTTCGTTGCGTCTTGCAACATTTTCAATAGTTTTGAAAGTCAAGACTATTGAAATAAGTGGAAATTTTAGCGGTGAGTGTGTTACATTATAAGGCACAAAAAGAAAATGACTCTACCCAGACACAACATAATATGCTTCAACACACGAACTCATATAAAGAATCTTGCAAATCAAATCCAAACACGAAATATAATAAGCTGCAAATAATGTTTCCTTAATCATTAATTTTAATGTGTATTTTGATTTGCATACAACGGGAATAACGATTTCAAAAGTTTTGCCACAAGGGGACAAAGTCGATTACATCGACCCCAGTGTTTCACTGGTACTTAATTTATCGACCCCGAAAGGATGAGAAGCAGGGTAGACCTCGGCGGAATTTGAACTCGTGACGTAGCGACGGGCGAAATACCGCCAAGCATTTTCTCCAGCATGCTAACGATTCTGCAACCTCGCCGCTTTTACAAAAGGAATGATGGATACATATTGATTGTAATAATGGAATAAGTAGACGTGTTCCAAGAGAAAACATATGGGATTTACCCTAAACACCTATGATTATATATAAAGGTGTAGGGGTGGCTGTGTGGTAAGTAGATTGCTTATGAACCACATGGTTCCGGGTTCAGTCCCACTGCATGGCACCTTGGGCAAGTGTCTTCTACAGGCTGACCAAAGCCTTGTGAGTGGATTTGGTAGACGGAAACTGAAAGAAGCCCGTCGTATATATGTATGTATATATACATATATATATGTGTGTGTGTGTGTATGTATATGTGTGTATACATACAATACATGCATATATATATATATATATATATCACTTGATCACGTGACCGACCAGACCATCAGATGTCGTTACACATCGCTGGTCACAATGCGTTCGCATTGTTTTAGCCTTCGAATGACGCCACCCCGCTGGCTACAGAAGAAAGAGTGGGAGAAAGAGTGGTGAAAGAGTACAGCAGGGATCACCACCCCCTGCCGGAGCATCGTGCAGCTTTTAGGTGTTTTCGCTCAATAAACACTCACAACGCCCGGTCTGGGAATCGAAACCGCGATCCTGCG
>NW_021836026.1:12500-25671 GCF_006345805.1 Octopus sinensis
ACATGCATGTCGTTAATCCACTAATCCACTAATCCTAATTAATAGAAGCCTAACTCACGCAATAATCCTTACTTGCAAGTAAATCTGTAATAGATAATCTGTGGGTGTTACTATAATCCGTGTATGTGTGTGTGTCCGGGAGTTATATTTAAGGTTTCATTTCTTTAGAATTGAACCTTGGTGCTAAATCCTGCTGTACCAAATATTCGAAATGCTGTCTTTCCTTTGGAGGACATACCATTCTCCTTCGTTCTTTAGTACCAAGTTGGCAGTGATTCTCAGACAATCAGGATATATATTTGTATTCGCTGTTATTGAAAGAAACGAACATTTTCGATGTCGGTGTTGTCATTAAATATACCTTCATTATCTATGATCGCTAATTATCGCCTACTTAGACAATGACTTCGCCGTTTCTATTTAAATGTGTCCATAAACGCGTGAAACAAAGGATGGGATGGAAATAGAATTGGTTTAGTTGTTAGAACATCGGGTAGAGTGTCTTGTAATCTCTGTTTCAGATCTTTAGGCTCTGATCTCAAATCTCGCCAGGCGGTTCCCTAAACAAGGCCGCAGTCCAAGACTGAAACAAGCAAAACAAAAGAAAGCCACAGCATAAGAAATACCTAATTCACTGGCCCCGACGAATTCGTTTCTAAGACACCCGGATAGGGAGACTCTTCAGTAGATTTTTTGTGCTCATGTGTGCAAGCAAGTCTCTATACGTCCGTAGGATACGAATAAAAAAAAAAGAAAAATGAAATGATTGATGCTTTACGAATGGTGTTCTTTATATTGCGTTAGAATTAATTAAAGAACCCTTTGTCTCTCTCTCAAACCGCCAGAAATGCAGTGAACTAGTAATCGGCTCTACTGGTTATCTGCAATAAACGACGTTATAGTTCACCATTGTTTAACTGTAACGACGCTATAGTTCACCATTGGTTATAGTAACCAATGGCTCTCTAATTCATCACTGGTTGTTATAACCAGTTACTCTGTAATTCAGCATTGGTTACTATAACCAACACCTCTTTCATTCACCACTTGTTATCAGTCTAACGGTGCTATAGTCCACTAGTGGTTACTAGTTGCTAAAGAGGCTTTAGTTCACTACTATTTTCTTATAACCAACAATGTTATAGTCCAATACTGGTTAGCCATAATAAACGACGCTATACTTCACCGTTCTTACTTATAACTAACGGCGTTATAGTACACCAATGGTTCCCTATAACCAACGATTCTATGCTTCAACTGTTGTACAAAAACAAAAGAACTCATCCTTTAATTACATCTTCTAATTAATAAATCTTAATGAATTAAATACCAGGGTTGTCTCCCCTTTCATTTTTGACTAGAATTACTCATTAACTTAATCAATTCTCATTTATATAAATTTAATTGAATAATTTTTCTTGATTAATTTCATAAAGTATGAGTAACGTCCACCTTTACTGCACGCTTCTAAGCCCAGCTCAAACCAACCAGGCGGTCTCAACGCAGCACCTCAATCGGCTAGAAATAGCAGCAAAAACACTCCGGTCACACCTTTACCATCTTAAGAAAAGAATGACACACTTCAAATCGAACCACGATGCAACAAGTAGCGCCATAACCAATGTATACTTGCTTTGATAACTATAATTAAAAATTAAGAACTTAATTTCATTCTGAAACACGGCTTTTCAGCGTGGTAATTACAAGTTAGAGACACTGAATGGAATCGCTAGATTGCTCACAAGAATACGAGTTTATAATTTAAAAGGTGACTGCCTCATAATTATGTAGTGTCCGAAAACGTAATGAAGACTCTAAGACTGCTTGGAATCGGGAAAGATAGAATTACTGGAGAAAGGGGAAGTTCGAAAAATCTTCAGGCTTTTTTCGCAATGTTATTAAATGAGACTTTGGTAATGGAATAATTATAATGAAAGCTCTTCTCTCTCTCTCTCTCTCTCTCTCTCTCTCTCTCTCTCTCTCTCTCTCACACATTAAATGAAGAATTATCTCAACTCAAATGTTTTATTATTCGGAAAAAAAAGATAAAAAACGAAAGTGAAAAAAGAATGCTATTTAAAAAAATTATATATATATCCATTGTGAAAAGAGAAGATAACACACAAAGCGATGGATATATACATGTATTATATATATATGTATATATATATATATATATATATATATATATATATATATATATATATATATATATATCTATATTAATATATTACATGTATTTATATATGTATTATATATGTATTATATATATATATATATATAATATATATATATATATATATATTTATTTATATATACACACACATATATATATATATATATATGTATATGTATATATATAATTATATGTGTGTGTGTGTACATATGTATATATGTATATGTCTGTGTGTACATATATATGTATATATGTATGTGTGTGTGCGTGTGTGTGTATGTGCGCGCGTGTGCATGTTTCCATGGAAACGAAGAAGCACACAGAGGAAGTGTAGAATATTGCTATGATATAATGATGTAAACAAACCAAGAATTGAGAGAGAGAGAGAGAGAGAGAAGGGAGGGGAGGAAAGATAGCATGAGTGTAGAGAGAGGGAAGAGGGGAGGAAAACGTAGAGGTAATAGAGGGGCGTGGGGAGAGAACGGGGAGAAGGAAGGAGGATGAGAAAAAAGGGGTGGGAAAAGGGAGAAGAGAGGAGAGAAGAAGGAGAGAAGGGAAGAGAAAGAACGAAGGAGAGGATGTGAAGAAGGAGAGTAAGGAGAAGAGGAGAGCGGGAAAGAAGGGGATGCTAAACAGATTTGGAAGAAAATGGATGAATATATGAAAGGAATGAAGAAAAAGGGAGAGAATGAAAGATGGAAAGAAAAAGAAAGGGAATAGGAAATATTATGGTGGGGGTGGGGGATGTGGTTGTGAAATAGGAATCGAAACCGTGTCGCTGATATGGCCAGATGATCTACTGCCTCGTTAATACCTCTTACTAATGTCAAAGTGTTTTATTGAGACGATGTAGAATAAAATCTTCTGGATCAGAGACACAACAATTGGGATGAGTAATAAATCTGGTTTTGTGGTAAATACTGAGGAGATCTAATACAGCAGAAACATGCCAAGAATTATCTTACCGTACATTGAAGTTTTAATTTCAAATAATTTAAATTTCTGAGTTACCTTCCCTTATCTTATTGACAAGAATTAAAATGATTCCTTCTCCTCATTACGTTGTAACCAGGATTTTAAAAAATAGTATTTCCCGTCATATTAAATATATTAACACCAATATTACCTCCCTGGATAATATGCTGGCCTACCCACGTGTGATTTTGAATTGGAAGTGTGGAGTTGACCCCTTGGCCTGTTTTCATCCATAAGATACACCCACCAGTTGTTGCGGGGTTATGACCCTTTTGGTGGCTTGTTTTCGTTGTTGTTTCGTTGTCCCTTTGATTATCTATGACTAATCGCAAGAAACGCGCTAAAATCGAAAGGAATAATTGATGTGAAATAGTAAATGTTCTTAATGTATAGGCGTAGGAGGGACTGCGTGGTTCCGGGTTTAGTCCCACTGCATAGCACCTTGGGCAAGTATCTTCAACTATAGCCTCGGCCGAACCAAATCTTGTGAGTGGATTTGGAAGACGGAAACTGGAAGAAGCCCGTCGTATATAGGTATGTATATATAATATATATATATATATATATATATTATATATATATATAATATATATATATATATATATATATATATATATAGGTATGTATCTATATTATATATATATATATATATATTATATATATATATATATATATATATATATATATTAATATATATATATATATATATTACATGGTGTGTGTGTGTCTGTGTAAGTGTATATGTGCTGGTGTGAGCTGCAACGAAGTATATGGACAAAGAACAGAAATATCGATAAAAAATCTAAATACACACACAAAAAAATGATGTACAATAATGATTTGCTCACAGGAATCATGCAGCCAACGGACCAATTGTTCACAACTCTCCATGAAAAGAAACAACGACTGTTGTTCAAAACGTGCCACAAAAAAAGAGACAACGACGCTTTTGTTCACAATTGCTCTGTAATGTAAAATAAGTTCCTTAGTAGACTTGGGGGCTACTTACTCTGAACAAACATTGGTTCCTTCAAAATGATCCATCCATAACCATAAACTGTATCTCCAGCATAGTAAGTGGCTGTTGGATTATTGAAGATTATCTGGAACTTCTCCAGGCGCTCCATTACCATTTGAATTGGGCTGAAATAATAATAACAATATTAATAATAATAATAATAATAATAATAATAATAATAATAATAATAATAATAATAATAATAACAATAATAATAATAATAATAATAATAATAACAATAATAATAATAATAATAATAATAATAACAACAATAATAATAATGATAATAATAATGAAAAAAAATGAACGAACTAGTAAGTTTAGTTTAATGGCCTACCAATGTATACTATAAGTTTCTTTGTCCTAGGAGTCGGGAAGACACTCGGCAAGAAATGGAAGCAAATTTGAAAGAAGAAGAAAAAAAGATAACA
Organism: Octopus sinensis; assembly: GCF_006345805.1. Taxonomy (NCBI): domain Eukaryota; kingdom Metazoa; phylum Mollusca; class Cephalopoda; order Octopoda; family Octopodidae; genus Octopus; species Octopus sinensis. The sequence goes on from NW_021836026.1 coordinate 17,101, forward strand.
ATAATAATAATGAAATGGAGAGGCTGGTTGAGACTGGTCAATTGTGCAGCAAGGATAAGGGATGGTATCTCGAATTGTAGGAGCATAGAATTGCCAAACGGAGAGAGGACGGAAGACCCGGATGATGATGAGTACAAGTACCTTGGGATCCTGGAGCTGGACAACATCTTGCATAAATAAATGAAAGACAAGGTCATCCCTGTATATTTCAAGCGCTTTAAACTTATCTCGAAATTAAAACTCAACTCAAGGAACCTTGATTGCCATCAACTTAAGGGCTGTTGCTGTAGTCCGCTATAGTGCACCCATCCTGAACCTTGTGACTGCCATCAACTTAAGGGCTGTTGCTGTAGTCCGCTATAGTGCACCCATCCTGAACCTTGTGACTGCCATCAACTTAAGGGCTGTTGCTGTAGTCCGCTATAGTGCACCCATCCTGAACCTTGTGACTGCCATCAACTTAAGGGCTGTTGCTGTAGTCCGCTATAGTGCACCCATCCTGAACCTTGTGACTGCCATCAACTTAAGGGCTGTTGCTGTAGTCCGCTAGAGTGCACCCATCCTGAAATGGACCCAGGCGGAGATTAACCAACTCGATCGCACTACCCGAAAGACAATGACAACGTATGATGCCCTCCACCCTAAGGCGAATGTACACAGGTTCTACATGAAGAGGATAAAGGTGGACGGAATATATTAATGACCATGATCGACTTGACCAGTAGATGCACTGGCTGCTCATATGCTGTAATTTAGACTCCCTTATAAAAAGAACTGGGGGGATCATAAACCTGCCAAAATAGAAAAAAATGTTACTGTTCCTTGGAACTTATTATCCAAACCGATCGTGCTAGAACAGCTATTGTGGTAAAAAAAGAAAACCATGTTGACAAAACATGCCTGCACATGTCCATAACTATCTCAATCTTGGCCGACCGCAACATTTCTGCAAAATTATTTGAAACTTTATGTAAATATAAGGATTCGAAATAGGGATCACACAAAACGTGGCATCTAAGAGCAACAACTGCGTCTGTGGTCATCAGAGCTTTGGTGTTGATACCAAATGAGATTCTTAAAACACTTTGCCCAAATATCAGGAAGCTCCAAAGTATCAGAACTACAAAATGTTGTTCTCAATGGCACTGGCCATATATTTAGAAAGACGTTGTCAGAAAGAAACTTCTTGATTCTCTTAAAACTCTTTCAAAACTGAAATATTAGAAATTCAACAGAATCTTAGTTCTCAGGTTCTGGTCTCCTTTCCATACAATATATCATTGCTAAATTATAAATACCACCCATAATAAAGAGTCCAAGTTGCAGTTACTTGGGATAATAATTTCTAATAGAGGCACAAAACCAGGAGTTTAAGGGGAGAAAACAGACAACAGTTTTTCGTCATCGATTGGATGAAAGAAAAATTCGGCCCAACATACTGTGGCGTACCAAATTTTCGTGTGGCATTCTATTCTACCGATTCTCCAAGCTATTGCTATTTTGTCCGTTGGAGCAATCTATATAAGAAACAATATTCAGATGGTGAGCCATTCCCCTACCACCACCACCAACATCACCACAAGCAATTTATATCTGAAGTTGAAGTGATATGTAAATGAATCCTGAATTTGATGTGTGAAACCAACGGTAAGAGAAAGATACATTAGGTTTAGTATTTATCACAAAATTCAGAGAATTAGAAAAGAACCAAGCAAGCATTTGATGAAAGCAATAACAGCATAGAAGAACGAAAGATAATTTTTGCCTAAATACTACAACAGAAATATCAGAACAATATTAAAATAATTAAAAAAAGCCTACCTCAATGCGAGAAATAAAATTATTGGTACAGATACGTTCGCCTGCAACTTTGTAAAACTTCAGCTTTGATATCATAAATTGTAAGTTATGCTAACTGAAGAGATTAGATAGGAAAACTAGAAAACATCTCACAGCATTCCAAACTGACTATCTTGGAGCTGATAGAGATAAAATACAGCTAGTTCATGAAAGGGTCTTGTATAAATAGAAAACTATTATAAAATAACCACAGTGGTTGTAGAAAAATATTGGAAGTTAGCAACGATAAACTGATTAGTATAATAAGGCAACAAGGAAAATACAACTTATCTCTGTTAATATAAATATAAAGAAACAATAAAATAGAATGTAATTACACCAGGGAAAGATGTTTAGATAAGAACAAAATAACAGAAAAGGTAAAAAAAAATTATAACAAAATTTGTAATCAAAACAGAATTCAAAAATACCCCCCAAAGAAATAATGTAGGAAGACTTTTCTTCGGCGAGTGAGGAAATATGCCAATATGAACACCAACAATGGCTCGTAGTTTCTGGATTGTAAACAGGCTTGGCTTTAGCTGCAGAACATCAATGCCGACCTATGCTGCTCTCCAAAAGTAATAAACCAAGATGCTTAAAACAACTACAAACTCTACACTCTATATAAAGATACAAGTGACCACGTCAGTTCTAGGTGAGCAGTCTCTGCAACGACAGAACATATCCCCAGATGTAGCCAAGTAGGTAAGTACATCCTGTGGACATTATGTAAATACTGAGATTAAGGCTTAGAAGGAAGCAACACATTTTGTATATTACTATGAGACGGATAATCTGAGAAAGGTTTCTACGGACTGACAGAGACCCGAGCAAACTGTTCAGATTAAATCATCAATGATGGATTATGAAAGATTATTAACTCTCATAGATAAGTTGATCTTTTACAAACGGTGCGTCAACAAGGAGGAAATAAAAATCTATGGGATAACAAGGATCTACAATAAAAGATGTGGGATATATTCTACAAAAACATTCTTCATAATCACCAACCAATACTATGACGCATCTCACACGACAAACACTCTGCTTAATCACTGATCTATATAATAGAAACGTCCACAAAACTAAAACACACACACACACAAACACACACACACACATATTTGGAACGTAGAAATGCACTCTGTGTTATGCTGAAAAACTGAAATCATTCGAACTATTATGAACATCCCTGTATCTCACCTAATATCCATCCCATAAATTGAGTATTGTATAACGACAATGTTATTGGGAATCTGTTGCATTTGTTGCATATATATTGGTAATGTTATATCTTGACCAAGTTATACATTGTCTCTGTTACATAATAAAGGCCTTACATAATGAATATTTATTATGGGCTTTGATATATAACAGACATTATGTAAATGATAATAATAATAATAATAATAATAATAATAATAATAATAATAATAATAATAATAATAATAATAACACTTTCTCCTATAGATACAAAGCTTGAAATATGGGGGAGGGGACTAGTCGATTATATCGAACCCAGTATGCAACTGGTACTTAATTTATCGATCGCGAAAGGATGACAGGCAAAGTCGACCTCGACGGAATTTGAACTCAGAACGTAAGGACGGTCGAAATGCCACGAAGCATTTTTTCTCGGTTTCGCCATTTTGCCGCCTTAACAACAACAACAACAACAACAACAACAACAAACAAATAAATAAATAATGGCTTTATGTATATTGTATAGGAAATGGCAGGACATCAATCTGTAGCTATGTCATAACAAGCCTGACATAATTTCAGAAGACGACAACAACAGCAACAACAACAAAGAAAGGAAACGTTAATATGTGTGCTTTATTACTGGCATCACGTGATTTAATTGCTATATTCAATGGAAGTTAGACGGCTTGCCAAGTTGTATAGGCATCGCTATAGAATTTAAACCATTATGGAATACATCGGAGCTATATATGGTTATTTTCGTAATTAGCACAACATAAAAGAGAGATTTAAAAATCGATTCCATAAAGATATTGATAGATTATCGATAAGTATAGTGATAAATAGGGAAAGTTCTAGAACATTGCTGTATTAAGATGTATAAAGTCTTGTTAATCGAGTGTTGTATTAGGTTGTTGTATCATGTTTGTTGCCGCCATTTTTACTGTTGCCGATGTTCTTATTGGTGGTGGTGGTGGTGACGGGGGGGGGTGATGGTGGTGGAGGTGGTGGTGGTGATGGTGATGGTTGTCGTGATGGTGATGGTGGTGGTGGTGGTGGTGATGTTGATTGTGGTGGTTGTGATGGTGGTGGTGATGGTGGTGGTGGTGGTGGTGATGGTGATGGTGATGGTGGTGGTGATGGTGGCGGTGGTGGTGATGGTGGTGGTGATGGTGGCGGTGGTGGTGATGGTGGTGGTGATGGTGGTGGTGGTGGTGATGGTGGTGGTGATGTTGATTGTGGTGGTGGTGGTGGTGATGGTGGTGGTGATGGTGGTGGTGGTGGTGATGGTGGTGTGGTGGTGATGGTGGTGGTGATGTTGATTGTGGGGGTGATGGTGGTGGTGGTGGTGATGGTGGTGGTGATGGTTGATGTGGTGGTGATGGTGATGGTGATCATGGTGATGGGATGTGATGGTGGTGGTTGTGATGGTGGTGGTGGTGATGGTGTGGTGGTGGTGATGGTGGTGGTGATGTTGATTGTGGTGGTGATGGTGATTGTGTGTTGTGGTGGTGGTGGTGGGGTGGTTGGTTTGGTGATCATGGTGATGTGATGTGATGGTGGTGGTTGTGATGGTGGTGTGGTGATGTGGGTGATGGTGGTGGTGGTGGTGATGGTGGGGTGGTGGTGATGGTGGGGTGGTGGTGATGGTGGTGGTGATGTTGATTGTGGTGGTGATGGTGATGGTGATCATGGTGATGTGATGGTGATGGTGGTGTTGTTGATGGTGGTGGTGGTGATGGTGGTGGTGATGTGGTGGTGGTGTGATGGTGGTGGTGGGGGTGATGGTGGTGGTGGTGGTGATGTGGTGGTGTGTTGATTGTGGTGTGATGGTGATGGTGATCATGGTGATGGTGATGGTGATGGTGGTGGTTGTGATGGTGGTGGTGGTGATGGTGGTGGTGATGGTGGTGGTGGTGGTGATGGTGGTGGTGGTGGTGATGGTGGTGGTGGTGGTGATGGTGGTGGTGATGTTGATTGTGGTGGTGATGGTGATGGTGATCATGATGGGGATGGTGATGGTGATGGTGGTGGTGTTGATGGTGATGGTGATGGTGGTGGTGTTGATGGTGGTGATGGTGGTGGTGGTGGCGGCTACAGTTGCTGCTGTTGTTGTTGCTGTTGTAGCTGGTGTTGCTGTTTTTGTTGTTGTTATTATTGTTGCTGCTGTTGTTGTTATTGCTGCAATTTCTAGCAGCTTAAGCGACCGCGAAAAGCTTCTTTCTGAGATGATCGCTTGCTACCTGTTTATTGTCGTTTGGCCCCAGATCAGCAATGATATATCGAACTTACGATCAAAAGCGTTCCAGCCATGACCAATCTAACTTCTATTCAAACAGAATATGCAAGACCCCATTATCTAATGTGTACTACAATTCTTTCAAACCCAGGAGGGTTTCAACTGATGAGATCTCACTCAGTGATCATTCACAAACAACTTACAAATCCTTTCGAGTTAACTGAGAACTGGTAGTAACTGTTAAACTAGACTTCAATGATGAGGACCAATAACATCGAAACATGTACAGAGTTATCACTGGTGCAATGCCAACGATCAGACATTGTCAGCTCTATTCTATTTTTTTTTATTAATTCGAGTTCCGGCGAGTTATCTCCTCCTGCTTTTTATTTATTTTTTTTACCAATAAGATAAATGAGAAATGGTAGTAACTATTAGACTAGACTTCGATGATGAGGACCAATAACATCGAAATATGTACAGAGTTATCACTGGTGCAATGCCAACGATCAGACACTGTCAACTCTATTCTATGTTTTATTAATTCAAGTTCTGGCGGGTTATCTCCTCCTGCTTTTTAATTTAATTTGTTTTTCTTTCCAATAAGATAAATTTAATTCATATTGCCTCATTTTGCTTTTAGGGCATGTTTATGATGTCACGAATGTCGACGAAAACACAAAGCTGTTTGATTGACCTATCGATCAATCAAACAACCGATTAGTTAATTGGTTGAATAATTAAGGAATAAACAAATAAAAATGAAGTGAAATAAAACCAATGCATGTGTTTATTATTGGCATAATGATCCCACCCCGAGATAAATTATATATTGCCTGTGAAGGTGCGAGGGTATTTTACTCCCGATCGTGAGCAGGAACTCTCGTCGTCGTAACCGACGGAGAACCAGTTTTTTTAGAATATATTTCCTCATATTATTACGGAAATTAGATCATACTTCACTGTTTGTTTTTAATGCAGAAATCCTCCGAGTATTTTTACTATTGCTATCATCATCACCACCATCATAATCATCGTCGTCGCCGTGATGGCCATCGCTACAATGTGCAACATCAACACGATCTTTTACCACCACCACCACCACCATCACCACCACCACCACCACCATCACCACAACCACTACCACCTCCACCACAACTTCTATCACCACCAGCACCACCGCCAACCCCCCACCACCACTACCTCCACCACCGCCACCGCCACCACTACCACCATCATAATCATCGTCGTGCACGATCTTTCACCACCACCACCACAACAACAACAACAACACTACTGCCATTATCACTCTCATCACGACCATCACCATCATCATCATCATCGTCCTCATCATAATCAGTGAACATCGAGCTAAAATTAGAAGACAAACACATAACCCACCTCACACACAAACACACACACACGCAGAGCAAATGACCACACCAAACATTGTCTGTAGAACAATAAGAATTCCGTTAAGAATATGGCACCATAAGACAATGGAATAATGATTGCGAAGATGTTTGGCAGAAGAGCATTGAGTGGAACCAAAAACAACGACCAAAACAATAGCAACACGAAAACCGTTGAGGAATATTGTGATAGAATGTTGCGAAGAATGATTGCGAAGCGGAGGAAATTGGTAAGAATGAAGTATGAACTTTCTAAAGCACTCCATTGTTTTAGAATGTCTTAGAATCTTCTTTTGGAAACTTTGTAATCAATTCGTGCCATTCCTTCTTGGAATATATATATATATGTTGCTGTAATATCTTCAAATTACTGGCTTTTATTCTGTCAGTCTATCGTTTTGGAAATGGAAGCAAACGCGTGGAAGGGGGAAGAGGGGGGAGGGAGGGGGAGTGAGGGAGGTGAAGGTAAGGTGGAGGTGGGGGAAGAGCATTGTCTGATTAATTATAGATCTTCCGCCAAGAGTTGTAGCAGAAGTAGCAGCAGCAGCAGCAGTCGTAGTAGTAGTAGTAGTAGTAGTAGTAGTAAGTAGTAGTAGCAGCTAATAGTTTCTTTTGAGACAATAATACAACAGTATGAAGTATAGGAGTTCAGTGTTTGTATGCGTTCATATATATATATATATATATATATACATACATACATACATACATACATGCATACATGCATGCATACATATATACATACATACATATACATATACATATATATATATAGATACATATGTATGTATATATGTTATATATATACACATATATATATATATGTATATATATGTATATATATATATGTATGTATATATATATATATATATATATATATATATATATATATATAGTGTGTGTGTGGTGTGTGTGTGTGTATATACATATGGGTGAAATGTGTGTATTTACGTACGAACAGATATATACTCTATATTATGAATGTAGGTATGTATGAGTATATATATATATATATACATACGTATATATATATACATATATATATATTGTATGTATGAACACATATTTATATATCTATATATATATATCGTATCTGCAATGTCCCACAAACTTCATGGTTGCAAACAATCTGACAATTTAATTACATACACTACATACATACTACATACATACATATATGTGTATGCATGCATATGTATATATATATATATATATATATAGATATATATAATATATATATTATTATATATATATGTATGATTTATATAAATATGTATATATATACATATATATATGTGTGTGTGTGTTGTGTGTATATATATATATATAATATTTATATATACACAATAAACATATGCATATATACCTACACCACACATATATATATACGCAGCGAAAGGTGTAGTTAATGCCTTCGCTCTATAATGTGTGTATTTGTATGAACGGTTGCTTTGCGTTGCCATAGTATCCAATCAACTTCGTGTAGTTGAGATCTGTAATTAACAAAATCTGTTCTTGTTAATTAAAATAGCTTTTTTGATCCGCACATTCCCAATGTTTCTTTCTGTAGCTTCAATGAAAACTTAGATAACTTGACTGAAGAGGCATCAACATGGAGGTGTTCTTTAATCGGTATGCGAGCTTGTCTGATGGTTCTTCCATTTGCTACACGTGATTTGAAAAACGCCATGTAGGATCGCAGAAATATTTTCCCACCTTAAATCGGGCAGCTGGGCGATGTGCGTAAGGTGTTTTGTCTTGGCCTGCTTTTAGATAAGACCCGCCACGGAGAAGGTCCGCAATGTGACAGCCGCATATCTAATCCATTCTTACGGATCACATGGTAGATTACAGTAGCCGTTATTTCATTAA
>NW_021836027.1:0-2500 GCF_006345805.1 Octopus sinensis
CTGGCACTGCTACAATTGCATCATTAAGAGATTTATTGTGATAGAAACCCGGTCAGATAATTTTTGTGCACAACATTCATAAAGATATTTATTACGTTACGCAAATTTCAACTCATCAGGCCAAGCAAATACATCAGTGATTAATGAAGAGATCATCATCAACAAGATTTTAACTGATGGTTATATATATATATATAATATATAGTTGCTGCGGTGTTGTGCAAGCTGCTTTCGACTAAAAATAATTGCACGATTATTGCTGACGCTTTTTTTCAGCAATGGACTTGCACGTCTAACAAATAAATACCTATCATAAATAGATAGACAAATAGATATGTATGTATGTGTGTATATGTATATATATGTATATATATAGATAGATACATGCATAAATATATGCACATACATATATATACATATATATATATACATATATATACATATACATATATACATATACATACATATATATGCATATACATACATATACATGCATATACATATATATACACATACATGCATATATATATATATATATATATATATACATATTTATATAGGTATATGGTGGTCGTCTGCTCCTTATGCAGTGACCCATCTATCTATCTATCTATCTATCTATCTATCTATCTATCTATCTATCTATCTATCTATCTATCTATATATATATATATATATATATATATAATCCAGCTGAATTCAATTCGTCTGAGTCGAAAGACTCCTGTTGTTATGTCCTGTTATTATTATTATTATTATTGTTTTTTGTATTTATATTCGTAGTATTATTTTTTTTTTTTGTATTTATATTCGTGTAACATCTATCCTTGTTTCGTATACATTCGATCCTTTTTCCAAGAAATCTCATGCTCGTAGCTTAGTTTTTCCTTGGGTTTGGCCAGATTGGAGCAATCTCAAGATTAATCAGCCGAAATTGCGAGGATGATCCGGTTCTTGACTGAAGATTAGCGGCTTCAAATGACCCGACCGTGTTTTTTGTATTGTCTATTTGAATGTTTTGCGTTCTTGTCCCATTTTGTATTTATATATACTCTTTTACTCTTTTACTCTTTTACTTGTTTCAGTCATTTGACTGCGGCCATGCTGGAGCACCGCCTTTAGTCGAGCAAATCGACCCCGGGACTTATTCTTTGTAAGCCCAGTACTTATTCTATCGGTTCTTTTTCCGAACCGCTAAGTGACGGGACGTAAACGCACCAGCATCGGTTGTCAAGCAATGCTAGGGGACAAACACAGACACACAAAACACACACAATACACATATATACAATTATATACGACAGGCTATCGTTCAGTTTCCGTCTACCAAATCACTCACAAGGCATTGGTCGGCCCGAGGCTATAGCAGAAGACACACCTTGCCCAAGAGTGTGACGAACCATGAACATGTGGTGGTTAGCAAGCTACTTACCACACAGCCACTCCTGCGCCTACTTATGTATACATATATATTCATACCTGTATGCGTATGCCAGTGTGCATGCACATTCGTTTCATTATCATACATTCACAGAACAATGTATTCATTATATTGAAAATAAAATCTGTATAAGCAACAAATCTCTCAATCACCGCATTCATTCAATATCATTATTATTGTATTTTTACACGTTTTTTTTTAAAATTATATTTTCATCATCGAGTGAATTGTTTGTAGCGATTTGCTTCCGGTTCTGTTATTTACAAACAATATAACGACTAAGTTTTACGACTACTTCTAGTTAAAAAGCAGAAAAAGGCAATAAAATTATATAAAACGATATACATACATACGCATATATGAATATGAATATACATACAAACATAGAGTAGTGTGGTTTCGAGTGTGAGCTTGTGCACAGTAATGATAGCAAAACAAATGTACAAAAAAAAAAACCCTCAATAGTTAGCTTTTATGTGAAGTATATATATGGGATTATATTGACATCTTACATCAATGCGTTGCTCAGAGTCCCTGTTCTTAGACGGCACTGTCTGAAAGAGCAGATAGCAATCTTATGGTAATGAACGTGGCGCGACATAGTCTAGATTATCGGTTTGTCCTGCTACGAAGATGACGGTGTATGAAAATCTGATTTTTAGGGCTTCACTATAAAATAATATAATATAATATATATATATATATATAAAAAATATATATATATATATATATATATATATATATATATATATATATATATGAGTGTATATAGATATATATATAGTTTATATATATATATATATATAAGCATATACATATATCTATTATACACATATATACTTACACATTCACACACACGCAAACATAACTATGCGGAGAGAGATTTAAGGATAGGTAAATGGATAGTTAGCTAGCTAGGTAGGTAAACAAATAGATAGATAGATAGAAGATCCTAGATTATTTGTTCAGAGAAACAGGGTAAGGTCACTTCAAATAAAGAGTTCAAATTTTATAGGGAATGAGATGAATGTTTTAGGAAATGGTAAGTGCCACAAACGT
>NW_021836027.1:7500-27330 GCF_006345805.1 Octopus sinensis
GGTAAATTGTAAGGTAAAAGAAATAACAAGGATTAATGGCTAATTCTCAAATTCAGATTTGACAACCGAATAACTAAATCTTCACGCCTTTAAAACTAACATTTGAATTTTTTGATTATTTCTGGTTACTATGTAATTATACAAATTGTAAGACAGTCCTCTCCCTTTACACTACAATTAATATTTATGTGTGACGATTAAATCTAATGCACAATTTCTTACGGTTTATACACAGAACCAATTTTATGGCCCAATATATAATTTTTGACATGTATCGTATTTGTGTATGGCTAAAATAACTTTATAATTGTAAAAACAATACAGACAATTATAATCTAGTTAGCAACAAGGTTATGTTTTATTAATAAACTAGCATGGATTGAATATTTTACTCAATATTAACCATTAAAATAACTCATATTATCAACAACATTCTAACCCACCTCATAGCCAGTAACCACATATACACACAGGCACACACACACACAGACACTCCAAAACGTATATACACTCATCCACAACGTACCTTGCATTATTTAACTCTTTTTTATATTTGAACAATACTTCTTGTCACTTTTACTCATCACGAATACGCACCTTTTATCCAAATCTATCAAATTCCTTCTTCATCAATTATTTGGTTTCAACAATTCATCTATGTTTTATAAGCGTAAGAACACATTCCTTTCAATACATTTTGGTAAACCTGATTTAGATGACACTTCAAAGTCTTTCTCAGCTTTAATAAAAAACAGCATAAATCATTAACTTTACTACAAGTACTGAGTTCTTTTGCATATTTGAGCATATGTTAAAAACTTCTACCTCATTATATACATATATATGTATATATGTATGTATATATGTATACATATATAGTCATATATATAAACACATGTGTATATATATTCACAAAGAATATACATATAGACTTGTATTTTGTACATATATATATAATACATATATATATATATATATATATATATATATATATATATATATATATATATATATATATGTACATATGCATATTATATATAAACACGTATGTGTATAATACACGCAAATATCAAGGTATATACGCACGTATATTTTTAAATGTATTTGTATATATATATATGGTCATATTTAAACACATTATACGTACATACATCTATATGTGCATGTACATATATATGCACATATACACGCACACACAGACACACACACATATATATATATACATATATATATATAACTATGTATATATGTATATATATGAATATATATATACATATGTATATGCATACGCATATTGATATAGATTATATGTCATATATATATTTGTATGCATCTACATATATATATAACATATATATATACTTATATATACATATATATATACATAATATATATATATATATATATATATTAATATATATATATATATATATATATATATATAGATATGTATGTATGTATGATGTATGTGTATGTATATATGCATATTTATTCATAAATACACGCGTATGAGTGTAAGTTTACGTTCAAGAATTATATACATACAAATATATTTTTAGAAATCAAACTTTTTTCCGCATTTCTCTTCAAGTAATGTTTGTGTTTAATTTTTCAAGTTAACTTTGAAGGATCTCTAATGACATTTCTTAAATGGGAAAACAAACCTAGCACTGAGATTCTGCAATTTTTTTTTTCTAAAGTTAAATATATATTTCTTTTGTTGCTTTTGAAATTTCTTTTTCTTTTTTTTTGTGAAGATATCCATAATTTTGTTTGTTTGTTTTTGTTTTCAATGACTGCTGATTAATTGAACCATTCGCCTTCATCATTTAAAACAAGATTGAGGATTAATGACGATATGTCTTGTTAGGCAATAAAGCAGCAGATCCTATATATGGCACGGCCAGTCGGTGGTGAGGTCACTTAAGTTTTGTTGGCCAATCGAAGCGAGCCTCACAGTGGTGTTGGTTCAGGATTAGAGACGGAAGAATATGGCGGAGGATTGTCGTTGAAACCTTCACGAATGTTAATGTCTGGCCGGAAAAGCAATTTGATTCTCTGAAAAGAAAAGTAGGGAAATGTAGAAAAATACTGAGACATTATTTAGTAGCAATGGTATAATGATGATGATGATGATGATGGTGCTAAAAACTATTATTAATAATAATAATAATAATAATAATAATAATAATAATAATAATAATAATAATAATAATAATAATAATAATAATAATAATAATAATAATAATAATAATAATAATAATAATAATAATAATAAGATCATGAATAAAAAATGATTTTCTAAATTATACCAGCAGATGACAAAGTTTCTCTAAAAGAAATGGAGAAACTCTCAAAATACAAAGAAATGGAAATAGAGGTAACTAGAATGTGGAATCTAGAAACAGAAACAATTCCTATCATAGTAGGTGCATTAGGCATGATAAAAAAATATTCAGATAAATACATAATAAAAACACCAGGACTAACAAATGTATATAACATACAGAAAATTACACTACTGGGCACTGCACACATCCTACGTAAAACACTTTCAATACAGTAACCATAAGAGCATCACAGCAAATCACAGCACATACCCAAGGCACACAGAGCTGCAATCAGTAGTGAAGTGAAAGCACGCTATAAAAATAAAACTACTGAATAACAACAACAACAACAACAATAATAATAATCGCTCAGACATAATGAAGGATTGGAAAACAAAACACCAGCTTACTGATAGACATTGCAGTCCCTTCTGACCAAAATATTATCCATAAACAACTGGAAAAATTTTCAAAGTACAAAGACCTCGAAACTAAAAATCAAGATGTGAGGCATGAAGATGAAAACGATACCAGTAATAACTGGAGCATCGGGCATGATTAAAACTAAAATATATGAAGCAAAACGGATAAACTATACCTAGATCTTCAACACTACACACTATCCAAAAAAATCACTGCTAGAAACAGCCATATTCTACACAAGACACTGTCAATTCAATAATACAACCTAAACAAAACAATTCTCAAACACAAGATACTGTATATAACAAATAGTCAATGAAATAAACTACCACCATTAGGCTAGATACCCAACACATTACACACACAACAAACAATAGAAACACTAATACAATACAAGTCTGTACCATACCCCATAAAAAAAAAGAAACTGACGCAATACAATATCGGGAAGAGTTTGCACATCCCGAACAACAGAAAAGGGTAAACAATACTGGACACAACCCTGCAAGGTATAGCAGGTAACGCAGTAGAAATTTGACTGAAACTACCAAATATTGAATAATGATAATAATGATAATGATAATAATAATAATAATAATAATAATAATAATAATAATAATAATAATAATAATAATAATAATAATAATAATAATGATAATAATAATAATAACAATCGTCTTTATTATAGACACAAGGCCTCAAAGTTGGGAGTGAGATAAGTCGATACCATTTCTCGAATAATTCTTCATTTCGACCATAACGGGATTTTGACTCACAGCACAAGGAACCGAAAGAAATATTACTAAGAATTTGTCCGGATTAATAACGATTCTGACAGTTAGTGCAGCCAGTGGCTCTCATGGCTTCTGATCTTAACTGATTGGAAGTGTTATCATGTACATTGTTTTGTCTTGGTATAAAAGATGGGCTACAGCAAATATTCGGCTCAATAACACAGATTTTCTTATCACTTGTTTGACCTTAATCAGTTGAGCATGTCCCGTAATGGCTGACGATTTGTGCATCTCTGATCACGAGCAGAAATAGTAGGGAAGCGTCATGGCCATTTGTTAGGAAATTTTTGGGGCTTAACTAATTCACTTCTGGAACCATGGGTGTTTTGTTCATCGTCCTTGAACAACCCTCATTCAAGGACCTTTTTGAGCGGGATGAGTTACTCAACCCGAAAAAAATACAATGTCACTATGTCGCGCTCATATGGTTGTGATGCGTCTGCCTGGTGTACCCTTATCAGGTGGGTTGTCATAATGAGTACATTGGGCTTCGTATATTTGTACCTCTATGTCACGTAGGCATGCACTGCTCAATAATAATAATAATAATAATAATAATAATAATAATAATAATAATAATAAGGATATTGATAATGATGATGATGATGATGATGATGATGATGATGATGGTGATGATGAACAACAAACAACAACAATAATAATAATAATAATAATAATAAATTGACATCATCACCATCATCATCATCATCATCATCATCATCATCATCATCATCATCATCATTATTATTATTATTATTATTATTACCATTATTATCGGCAGGATTTGAACTGAGAATATAAAGGAAACTCAGTAGACTAAGTTTGATACTCTACTATTTCTAGCAATTTAATAATTTCTTTTAAATTGACAGTTTTAGGTTTGTTTGGTAAAGGAAAGAAAAGTAGTACCGAAGATAATCGGGAGCAGAAAATTAATGGATAACGAAAACTAACGAGTAATGTAAAACAAAACAAAAAATCTTATTGAGCTTTGTTTGATGAAACTGATTGAGAAATTCAGGCCAATCGATCAGACACTAGTAATAAGAATTGGACAAAAAAAAAGTATCATTTTGAAAGTACAACACTGTTCAGATGAGAGAATAGTTGGAAGCTGTCGAAATGTAAAAAAGGAGAAATGGCGTGATGTGAGAGTTACAGGTAGAAAATTCGAATAGTTTGGATAAAAACTTGATACTGCAGCAGAAGGAAATACATGTAGAATGAGAAACGTAAAGAAAATAAAAGCAACATGTGTCTGTTTTAGGAGAGAATAAAGAACTTGCAACTGTGATGAATCTTGTGTGAATATTAGCGATAGTTGCATAAAACTATAAGAAATCAAGACCCATTGCTAATTGCATTCGAAATGTGCTTCTCGTTAACATAAGCAGTCATCTACCTCTTGTTCAACGATGTCGATGAAAACATTTACTAAATACTCAACATAATAAAGGATAATGCTTATATTGGATTATAATTATTATAATGGTTATAATGGTTATATTGGAATATATTGGAATTTAGAACGACCTAAATATTTGTAATGCAAGAATAGACTAAAACGAACAAAATATACTCACTGTTCGGATATTTCCAGGGGTAACTATAAAGATGTACACGGCATAGCCTGGGATAACCAGGATAGAAGAGAGGATCATAACAACACCAATCATATGAGCCCACATTGGGAACTCATATGTCATATATTTTACTGGTACATGTTTGAAAAGCGTAAAGATGAATACACCCTAGTTGAATAAAGTAAAACATTATTATTGATGGAATCATAAAAGCCCATAGAACTAAGCATGGAAGTCGTAATTAAACAATTTCAATAAACACACACACACACACACACACACACAAAGCATCATTTAAATATGAAATATTGATTTTTTGTAAGGCACATATACGTAACGTTTATAGCAAGACTAGAACCGCCAGGCAAACCTTCATTTACCAATGCAGAGGAAACCACAAGATTTCCAATACATTCCGTTCAGAAGTAAACTCAAGGAACTTGACTCTCACCATTTCGGTTCCGGTTCTTTCCATAGAGTTAGTTCTAAATCATTTCTTTAGTGCTTTTTTTATTCTAGAACCTCAAACTTCTGGAACTCCTTCTCTGATTAATTTTCCATATAAATATTGATGACAAAAGCCCCGAACTCCTTTTTCTGGCAATGTGTCTAAGTATAAGAGGGAAGTGTTTTTCCACGCTGACCGCCCCATCACAAGGAAGATGTGGCACAAGGGGTGCATTGCAACTAATCATCACCAATACATAATTGCTATTTAATTTATTGTGGCTGGAAAGATGAAATTTAAATTTGGGGTAGGAGATTTGAATTGGAACCAAAAACAGGCATCACTAAAATGGCACAATCGCTGCCGTCCATCATAAACCAGCTTGTCCACTAAACTGCCAAATCTGTCATTCCCTATCTGCCAATTTTCTTATCCACTGACCACCCTTCTCTCCAGTGATCGACCTGATCATGTTATCCTCACGACATGACCAGCCGACTTCTCATCTCAACAATCGGTTATTTTTGCCCAAACACGCAGGAGAAACCCAAAAGTCAAAGATGGTGTATTTTAGTTGTTGACAGTGACTCTGTGGTTTCTAGAATGTAAGTCTGAATTATTCAAACGCTGACACATAATATACTGACGTTTGCTAACTAGTGTCACGGAATTGTTTCAAGTGAAGCAGTGGAGGAGATATAGTAGAAAAAGCTACCCCCATGATGACACCGGTATCATTATATTGATTTCCGTTGGATTTAACTGTGATATATATATATATATATATATATATATATATATATATAATATCTTTATTAAATATATATATATATATATATATATATATATATATGTGGTGTGTGTGGTGTTGTGGGTGTATACATATATAGGATAGGACTACAACCCACAGCAGGAAATGTATTAGGACATGAACGTAAAAAACGGACTAGACTATTTTATGTGCAACTCCATTGTCTCCGAGACAAAAGGATGCCAACAGCAACACGCACACACACACACACACACACACATATATATATATATATTATATGTATGTATGATATTATGTATGTATGAATACGTATGTATGTATGTTTGTATGTATGTATCTATGAATGTATACATGAACACATGTAAATTACATTTGTATATAAATATGAATATGCATGTATATATATATGTATATAGATATATATATATATTTATCTATAATTAATATATATATATACTATATATATATATGCGTATAGGTGTATGTATGTCAGTTTTCAAAATTATTTCAACTTTTCTTGCTTATAGAGAAAGCCATTTTCTAACCGAGATCCAAGGCTCATCCATTGGAATTACAACATCGACAGGGTATGTATGTATGTATGTATGTATGTATGTAAGGATGTATGTATGTATGTATGTATGTATGTAGGTATGTACGTATGTTTGTATGTAAACTTCTAGAAAGTTTTGCACATTTTTACAGTTCCAGTGATGGTTTGGATCTGTAGTCTCGGAATCAGCTTTCTTCTTTCTGATTTTAAGAAGACTAATTTCTGAAGATTGGTATTTAGGCAGTGTGTTACATATACCAGAGCCTCAATAATTACAGGTATAAACCTGAAATTGTAATCTGGTTAGAGTAACTGCAAATTTCTCAATAGTATATATATACACATATATATGTGTATGTACGTATGTATGTATATATGTACGTATGTATTTTATATGTGTATGTATCAGTGAGTGTGTTTGTGAGTATGTAAGTGTGTTTGGGTGTATATAGAACAAACCACAAACCACAACAGTAGCACTATTTACTTACAATACATATCACTGGAACAGTAACAACCCAAGTAATTTTCCAAATAAAATGTGGATGGTAACCGATCATATCTCTCATGTTGTCATAGAAACGGTTGATTCCTGAAAGAAAGAACAAAGTGCATTTAATATACATTGCAATAAATATGTATGTGTGTGTGTGTCTCCGTGTCTGTGTGTGTGCGCACGCGCACGTGTATATCTGCGTGTATGTGTGTGTTTGTGTATCTTGTATATTTATATGTGCGTGCGTGTGCGTGTGTGTGTGTGGTGAGTGTGCGTGCGTGCGTGCGTTCGTGCGTGTGTGTATGTGCTTGCGTCTGCGTGTGCAAACAGTCGGTGAGTGAATGATGTAAGATATGTACCAGAATGTATGAGTGCTCGGGAAATCTTCAGAGAGTTTTAAGAATTCAACGACTCACCGTATGACCACGATATTGCAATACATTCAAAGAAGATGAAGAGCAGCAGACATATTCCACTGGCAGAATAATGTTCAAAAATCTGGAAAACGTAGATGCCTCCCTGAAATACAAAAAGAAAAAATGGACCATGAAACCAGATGTATACACACAAACACACACATACAGGTGCCAACGCACGAAACTATCGGTCCTTGAGTAACTCCGTTGCTTTTACTAAATATATTCAGTAACATATATTAATATACTAGCAGTATGACCCAGCAACGCCGGGTCATAGTGCTAGTGCATGCATATACAGCTGCGTGCGTGCGCACATACACGCGAGTACTGCCCAAATCTCCGACCAATCACATAGAGCTAGCTGGCATTCAATTGGCGTATCAAGTTTCGGGCATTTTGATTGGGTTTTGGATAGAAAATACACAAAAAGTCACTTCTATAGATTTTTTAATGGCTTTGCGGGTGACTGGGGAAATGTAAAGATATGCACGACCACACCTGGATGGTTTTGAATGACCATAGAAAGTGCGAGCCCTCTAACTGAAAAGTTGTGGATTTGTATAAGGGACACACACATTTTGCCGTTTATATATGTAGAGATATATATTCTTTTATTTGTTTCAGGCATTTGACTGCGTCCACGCTGGAGCAGCGCCGTTAGTCGAGCAAATCGACCCCAGGACTTATTCTTTTTGTAAGCTTAGTAATTATCCTATCGGTCGATTTTGCCGAACCGCTATGTTACGGCGACATAAGCAAGCCAGCATCGGTTGTCAAGCAATGGTGGGGGACAACACAGACACAAACATACATATATATATATATATATATATATATATATATACGACGGGCTTCTTTCTGTTTCCGTCTACCAAATCCACTCACTAGGCTTTTGTTGGCCCGGGTTATAGTAGAAGGCATTTGCCCAATGTGCTACGCTGTGGGACTGAACCCGGAACCATTGTGGCTGGTAAGCAAGTTACGTACCACACAGCCACTCCTGCGCCTATATATATATATATATATATATATATTATATATATAATATATATATATATGTGTATGTGTGTGTGTGTGTGTGTGTGTGTGTGTGTGTGTGTGTGTGTGTGTGTGAATTGTTGTCGATTTTTTCCTACGTCTTCATTTTGTCTTTGACTGTCGTCTGTCTCCTGTTTCTGAAGAAGAGCTTTGCTCGAAACATAAAACTACCTTTTTTCCTTCCCTGAGCGTCTGTCAATACTTTGTATGTACGACGCCCTCGCGTTGTTGTTTTTCTTGTGTTTTTCCTTCGTTTTTTTTTTTAGTAATTATATATTATATATATACATATATACACCAGAGTAAGCACATAAATTTGAAAGAAGGTGGGGAAAATAGTACTCGAATACCGGAGGTAGAGTAATATACTTTATTATTAAAGCTGCATAACCATCACAGAAAACTGCTACTGTTTCCTTTCCTTGTGGCTGGCGGGGTACCTTTGAAAATATTTATGACCAATAGTCAGCGCTGAGCTGTCAACTCCCTTTTGATGTTTATTTAAAATACAGTCTTCTAGTCTCAGATATATATATATATATATTTATATATATATGTATGTATGTATGTATGTATGTATGTATGTATGTATGTATGTATGTATGTATGGATGGATGGATGGATGGATGGATGCATGCATGCATGTATGTATGTATGCATATACATATGCACATACATACATGTATATATATATATTTATTTTATTTTTTATTTTTTATTTTATCTAGTTTCAGCTCACGAGCTGTGGCCATGCTGGGGCAACCGCCATTATATATATATATATATATATTATATATATCTATATATAGTATATAATATATATATATATATGTAAGCATATGTATATGTATGTATGTAAATATAGTGTTTGTGTGTTGTTTGTTTGTTTGTCTTTCTTGTGTGTGTGTGTATGTGTGTGTGTGTGTGTCTGTGTGTGTGTGTGTGTGTCTGTGTGTGTGTGTCTGTTGTGTGTGTGTGTAATTTTTATATTCGGATGCATTGAATGCAATAGACTTACCTGAGTAACCATGGTTAAACCTATCAAGAATGAAACAAAGCATACAACAGCGATGAACTTTTCACGTTTTGGACGTAAATGTTCCGGGAATTCGTCTATTAGTGCTGTGAAGAATCCCTCCATTGTACAGAACTAAAAGAGAAACCATAACAACATTATACAACGATCAGTCTTTAGTCTTTATACATTAAACGCTTTTAGTGGCGTTTTGTAAATAGATGCGTACAATTTCAGTTGTCTGACATTAATTTTGGGTATATCATTTCATGGAACTGGATTTTGTGAGAGAAATTTTAGTATTTAATCTTCTGAAGTTTGAACGGTTAATCCTTAAATTTGGAATCCAATAAAATCTACCAAAGTATTATAGTAAACTCAATCGACTACATAGAAAATTGACTCTGATTTTTAAAGTTATAAGCTTACGTACACTGCTTACTATACTTACTTGTTCTGGACACTGTTTTAGACATATTCTGGAAAATATGTTTCAAATAGTTTGACTTTATAAAAAAACAAGATAAGGGAATCGGGTAATTCAGCAGAATGAGAAAAGAAAATATTTACCTGGCTATCCATACCAAGGAATAAAATCATGAGAAAAAAGAGCACAGCCCATAGTGGCGAGACTGGCAGTTGGACAACAGCAGATGGGTAGGCTAGAAATGCTAGGCCTGGACCTGCAACACAGAACAGACACAAGGTGTAGATAGTATGTAAGACTGATTTCAAGGGCTTCGAACCGCAAATAAAATCGATGATCTATTCTTAGAAAGTTAATCTCAGCACTCAGTACAACCAAACAACGAGGTACTTCGATTTTGATTCTTCTTATTCTCTATGCTGACATTTTTATAACTTTGCCTCACTCACTCTTTTAGATGGAGTACCAGTGCTAGTTTCTGGTGTTTTAAAGTAAGAAGACAGTGGGTTTGAATATTTTGAAACGATTTCTACTGAATCAAAGAGAATTCTTATTTATATTTAAAGTTCACATTTCACTCTTTTACTTGTTTCAATCATATGAATGTGGTCATGCTGGAGCACCGCCTTTAGTCGAGAAAATCGACCCCAGGACTTACTCTTTGTAAGCCTAGTACTTATTCTATCGGTCGCTTTTGCCGAACCGCTAAGTTACGGGGACGTAAACACACCAGCATCGGTTGTCAAGCGATGTTGGGGGACAAACACAGACACACAAACATATACACACACATACATATTTATATATATATATATACAACGGGCTTCTTTCAGTTTCCGTCTACCAAATCCACTCACAAGGCTTTGGTTGGACTGAGGTTATAGTAGAAGACACTTGCCCAAGGTGACACGCAGTGGGACTGAACCCGGAACCATGTGGTTCGTAAGTAAGCTACTTACCACACAGCCACTCCTGCGCCTATTATTTCTGTAATTGGACATATCAATTATCAATTGTGATCTCAAAGTGCGACGATCCCACTTCATAACTATGATTTCTTGTAATAAAAGATCGAAAGGAATTATGTTAAGTTTCAATCCAAGATCAATTCCTATATACCTGACTCAGCCACTTTGCTGACTGGTTGCTTCTGTTCGTAGGCCATAAAACCAATAACTGAGAAAATAACAAATCCTGAGAATAAACTGGTGGCACTGTTGAGGAAAGATATAATGATGGCGTCTCTGAAAGAAAACAAAAACAGTTGGTATGGAATACAATGGTGGAATACGATCAGACAAGAATCTAAAATGCATTCATGTAAAATATAACATTGTAAACTTGTAGGAAATATAGTTATTAAATTCTATAATTTCGCTATGGCTATTTATTTTTCAAGCATTGTCTCTGGATATTTCACTATTTATCGCAGTTAATCAATTTTTTCCTTTTCACTTAAGTAAAAAATAAAAAATTGTTAACAAAGATTATATTTGACACACCTGATGATGGTTTGATTATGTAATATTTAATTGGCTTAACATTTTCCTCCTCGTATTACACATAATTTCATCACATATGCTAAAATTTCAGTTTTTTAATTCCAATCTTTGTGAAGAATTTTGTCAATTATTGACAGGCGATCAGTTTGCTTTGAATTAGTTGCTTTGAATGATTGTGTTTGTGCGAGAAAAATGCAGAAACACACATCGTATTTTAAGGGTTTTAGTTATTCACTGAAGAAACAACGAAAAGCAGGGATATGGTTTAATGAGTCATAACTTGAGAGATCCATAATGTAGTTAATCCTTCTTGACAACAGTTCAAAACAAAACTACGTAAAAAATAAGGCAAGGCAATTTTAAAGAAAACCATCCATAAAATATTCTTAAAAACTTTTTCTGAACCCTACGTCTATTTAAGGCTGGAACTCGAATATATTTTCCATAGCATTACGAAGATGATCGATAAATATTCTCATGACTGTAACATTGATGTTACACGACACGATGAATTGAACAAAAGACCAGCCAAACTCTTAGTCTGTTCTAATGCCGTTACTTACATTGGTGACTTGAATCTCCAGCATGCAGTAGCCATTTTGTTGCATTCGATTAAAAGTTGTTGTTTACAGTATTATCGCTCCGCAAATTAGTCACGTGCTGTATACAGTTGGTTTCTATGCTTACGATAGTTTTATAGATATTTTTGATATTTTATCTTTTATTTATTTCAGCCATTACACTGTGGCCATGCTGGGGCACTGCCGTGAAGAGTTTTTAATCGAATGAATCGATTCCAGTAGTACTTTTTAAAAACCCGGTGCTTATTCTATCGGTTTCTTTTGCCGAACGACAAAGTTACGGGGACGTAAACATAACAATACCGGTTGTCAAACGGTGGTGAAGGCACACAAACACAGAAACACACACACACACACAGACAAGGTTCCATACAGTGAGACTGAACATGGAACCATATGGTTGGTAAGCAAGCTTCTTACACACACGCCCGTGCCCCTTCTATAGACTAAACCCAGACAGTATCAGCGTTGGATGCTACGCGGTATGAAGCACATGAAAGCCAGCATTCCTTTGTGATAGTTCTTTGGTACTTTATGAAGCAGACCATCTGTACAAGACATACTCGTAAAATATATCTTCCGATGAATTCTCATTTGCAGAAATGACCAAATCAGTGTTTGTTGGCATCGAAAATGTACAAAGATTGTTGTATTTGTTTTAGTAAATTTGTGAGTGGTGGTCAAGTTAGGAGTTGTTTAATTATGAAATATCTGAAACATCTAAACGGATTGTTTGATCAGATAAACAAAAAAGAAGTAGAAATAATATATTTGTAAATCTCTTAGAGAGACTTATGTGTCCTTATGTTTTCAAAGGGGAAGATAAGCACCTCCACCCGGCCAAACCAGCATTCAGAGACTAGTTTCAGAGTCATTGCTCATCATCACCCTGGAGTAACATGGTTTGCTTGAAATATATGTGTTTTCAAAGGCGAATAAGCATCGACATCTAGCAAGCCATGCTACTCCAGACTGATGACGAGTAACGACTCTGAAACTAGTCTCTGAATGCTGGTTTGGCCGGGTGGAGGTACTTGTTTCCACTTTGAAAACATAAGGACACAGGAAATGTGTCAAGTCCAACAGGAAACGGTGCTTCCAAGGGCTAAATAACAGTAGCAGTCTTCCTTTTCATGGGATTGTCACATTAAGTTGACAACATGCTATCACTTTTAAAAACAAAGTATTTAATTATTAAATTAGTTTTATATTGAAACTAAAATACTCATCTATGTATCATATTAAATATAAATACATTGTGTAGAGACAAATTTACTGCGGTATACGTCCAGAGATAACATCTTTTATTAATATTCTGTGCTTAAAAATAGAATACATAAATTGGTGGTGGTGGTGGTGGTGGTGGTGGAGGGGATGAAAATCGTCTCAGCAGCGTTTAATGAGATTATTAGATGCATTTCGGATTCGTTGGGCCAAGTAAATGGTGTGTACTGTGGCTGAAATGCATCTGGTTCTGGCTAACCGCTGCTGGGAAGATTTTGGTCCACCATCCACTTCAATATATACTCTACTTTTTAAACACAGGAAGTCCAAAAGATATGTTATCTATGGATGTTTACTGCAGTAAACTTGCCTTTAAAAGATGTTATTTTCACATTACGCATGATGATTGTTATAATTTAATACAACTTCCATTCGGGCAACTTCCATTGGGGCAACGAGAAAGGAAATGTTTTGCTTATAGATACAACCTGCCTCCCAGTTCACAAATTAAACTCATCACCTTATTATCTTTAACCGAACACCTTGAATACTAGAACGCGCTCCTTCACAAACTAATAGTAGGGAATACAGTACCCAAATTTTCCATGTATATATACACGAGGGGCTTCTTTCAGTTTCCGTCTACCAAATGTACTCACAAGGCCTTGGTCAGCCTGAGGCTACAGTAGAAGATACTTTTCCAAGGTGCCACTGAACCCAGAACCATGTGGTTGGTAAGCAAGCTACTTACCCCACAGCCTCTCCTGTGCATATATATGAAAACTCCACTAGAATGGACGAAAGCGCTAATATATGATGTATGATATATGATGTATAAAAACATGTAATATACAAATATCTGTAAATATAAAACCATCCGAATTTCTGAGTACCTCATTTCTTCTAATATAAAATACCTGTACATCATCCCCAAACCTTCTCACAAACACACACACACACACACACACACACACACACACACACACACACATACATATATATATATATATATATATTATATATATATATATATATATATATACACACACATTTGTCAGAGTAGTGGATAGATATATTTATATCAAAAGTTGATAGGCTCAGAGTCTTCTCTGGGATTCGATCCGAGCCGACCCGTTCACTGAATCGTGAACAGACACTGTCAACTTTTATTAAATAAACAGATATGGATGTGTGTTTGTGTGTGGGTGTGTATGCGCAGACACTTAATAATGTCGACTACTTACTTGTATACATTGTTGTGATAATTATTGTAGCTGCCCAAGGCAATCAACGAGCCAACACCCAGGCCATAGGAGAAAAATATTTGTGTGACGGCATCTACCCATACCTAGAAATGAGACGAGAAACACGGGTAAAACATGTAAATGAGATTAAGACGATGATAATACCTTTAGACGCAAATGGAGAATGGTGATAATGATGAAGATTATGATGATGATGATGATGATAATGATGATGACGATGATGATGATTACGATGATGATAAGGTGTAAAATAATTATAAGTTTGATGTACTTATACATATACATATATACGTACATATATATAATATATATATATATATATATAATATATATATATATATATATATATATATATATATGTATGTATGTATGTATGTATGTATGTATATATATATATATTACATACATATATATATAATATATATATATATATATATATATATATATATATATATATATATATATATATAATATATTATACCACTTAATACACAAAGAGCTTAATACGAGTTACTATTAGTTTAATGCCTTGAAAATACGATGGTCGAACAAGCTTGTATAGCGTGCCGCGTATTTCCAAACGATTATCTAGACTCTGCTGTTTTCAAGAGTCTGGATTATTGCTTGGAAATACGCATATAAAAGCACAGCTATTATTTCAGTGGTGAAGAAAATTAAATCTTTTTCTTTTTTTCTGAAAGATTAAATTTGTCTTTACAGAATATGTTTTGAATGCTGATTCCACATTTGTCTTTAGATTTTCCCAGCTTGCCAGCTTTTGAAATATAGCAGAATTATTTTTCACAGATTTCCACACACACACACACATTGGGCCATCACTTTAGGTAAACAAAATAAGTGTGCATCTATGTAGAGTTGTTACAGAGAAAGTATGACAAACCTGAGAATCTTGCAATCGACTAATGTCTGGATAAATGTAATATTTGATGCCATCAATAGCACCTGGCAGTGTCAGGCCACGTATCAGCAGAATAAAGAGAAGGAAATACGGAAAGAGAGCTGTAAAATAGACAACCTGCAACAGAAAGCAAAGAGAAAAATGTATTCATTTGAAAATGTACATTAGTTGCCAGAGAAAAGCAAAAAGACAAAGGCATATAGTGGTACAATCATACGAATGGATAAACTTGAAGCTTTGGGGTGTAATGTTTACTTAAAAACTCTCTCCACACACACACACATACACACACACTATAGTATTGTATTATATATTATATATTATACTAGCGGGACCCGTGAATATTTCACGGAATTAATAGTAAACCTATTGGGTTATTTCTGAAAACTTTATCTCCAAAACATGAGAGCCTGTGTTGTGTCTGTATCAAAATATAATCGCTCGTCTGTTAATCATTGAAAAGTGAAGGAAATTGGGATACGATGATTACTTAATGCACTTTATATATACACTTTATATACTTTATGCACAATTTTATAGACTTAATACACAATACTCTCCCTCTTTCTCTCTCACTCTTCGCCTTACCCTCTTTTCTCTCTCCTTTTTCTTTCTCCCCGTTTTCCTTCTCGCTCTTCGCCTTTCTCTTCAACTAATCACGTGAAAGCGTTACAGACGGGCTAAGTAACGGAGGAAAAAAATTTAATAAAAAAAAAATTACACATTTCACTCAGCACCACCTCCATCTCTACCTCTATCTCCTTACCCCTCCACCTTCATATCCCCTCCCCTTGACCTCCCTCTCCGCGCCTTCCCTTTTTTCTCCTCTCCCGTCACTCTTTTTCTGCTGCCCTCCCCTTCTTCCTCTTCTCCTCCTCTCCTACCCTCTTCAACTAATCATGTGAAAGCGTTACGGATGGACTAAGTAACGGAGGAACAAGCAGAATCATTATGAAGCATCACTGAGATGGCTTGCTGGTGATAAATTTCTCTGTATTCTGATAATTTCTTCGTATTTTGTCTATTTGAAAAGGTAAATCTTTCCTGGAATAATATAGAACCATTAAACAACCGATGCAACGCAGTGCAATATCTACACCTATTGACATCAACTTTTCATATTCGGATTAACCCCTCACTCGATTTTCTGACAGATTTTGCAAATATTTATGCCAGGTTCTACACACTGCAGTTTTCATGCAAATGGCATACATACATACATACATGCATGAATATATATGTATATATATATATATATATATATAATATATATATGTATATATATATATATATATATATATATATATATATATCTATATATATATATGTATATAGTAGGTACTGCAAATTTAGAGTGAATACTTGATAAGTGTAAGCAACTGTATACGCCAGCTAGTGGCAGAGGTGAGAGGGTATATGTCAAATAAAATCAAAAACAGAACACCCACGGGATGTCGCGGTACACGGTTTCAAGCTTTATAGCGTAAGTACACTGATATATCTATTATAT
The DNA here is from genome assembly GCF_006345805.1 of Octopus sinensis. Taxonomy (NCBI): domain Eukaryota; kingdom Metazoa; phylum Mollusca; class Cephalopoda; order Octopoda; family Octopodidae; genus Octopus; species Octopus sinensis. Next base: position 24,800 of record NW_021836027.1, read on the forward strand.
CTAGTATACCTGATGTAAGAACAGGTCGTTATAAAGCTTGAAAACACGTGTACCGCGACATCCTTTGTGTTCTGTTTTTGATATATATATATATTATATATAGCTAGATAGATATACATATACATATATATATATATATATATATATATATATATATAATATATATAGACACATATATATATATATATATATTACATATATAGAGAGAGAAGAGAGAGAGAGAAAAGAGAGCTCTTTAACTAGTTCAGCTGAAGTGCTGCGGCCATGCTGGGGCACCACCGTTAGCTTTGCTACTCCTTCACTACTTGAAACTTTAGTGAATGAGACAGTTCCAGTTTTGGTTGGAAGGCACCTACATCCACCCCATGTATATCTCTTAGGGTTCTTGGGAAGATATTGAAGAGCTGTCGGCCCTTGAAACCCAAGATGTCGCAGTATCTGGTCCTATATCTTGATGGCGATGTTGGGATCTTTGGAATTATGCGATGGCGTCCCATTCTGCTGACCTACAATGCCAAAATTTAGTACAAGTCCTTCATGCTTTAGTTGTAGGAAGTAAAGTCTTAACTTTTTCAAACTTTCCCATTGACTTTTTGAATCTCATCACAAAATACTAATTAAACAACATCAACTTTTGAATGCCTCCTTCTCATATAAAAATACATGAAATACAGAAGAGACCATTCCATTGCTCCACCTGTTGCTGGTTTACTTAATTAAAGGTGTTACTTAATTAGATGATTGAGTAAATTAGCAAATGTTATCTCTTACCTTTCCAGTCCACTTGACTCCACGCCAAATACAGAAATAGCAAAGAACCCAAGTCAGTAGGAGGGTGGCCGCCAATTCCCAACGCATACCACCGACTTCTGTGATTCCTCCAGTGATCTGTAGGGCACGATGTCTGGCAAATATAACCATAAAAGACATTATGTTGTGTAGTCACAGCTTTGCGTCTGTGTGTGTGCGTGTGTGAGGGGTGCATGTATATGTGTGTGTGCGTGCGTGTATGTTGATGTCTTTTTTGTATATGTTCGGATTTTTGTATGTTTGTATTGTGTGTTAAGAGATTTCTTAATGCGTTTATATATATATGAATATGTACCGTTTAATAATGAATTTGCACGCGTTGATAGGGCCAGATACATATAAGGCAAAGAGGGAGAGAGAGAGAGAGAGAGAGAGAGAGAGAGGAGAGAGGGAGAGAGAGAGCGTGAGGGAGAGAGAGAGCGGGAGGGAGAGAAGAGACTGAGTAAATGAAATAAGATCACCGGAAGTGTCTCAATGGAATGGAGGTTAGAACATGGCTAAGTATTGATTCTCTACACTTTTTAGAAAATAGACGCCACCACTAAGATTTCATGCAGATGGAGTCCCTCAGTATTGTTGGCTAATCAACCTCCTTTATTTTTAAACAGGAGAAAATGGAAACGAAGACCTTCCTGATGCCAGCAACACACTGAATGGGAAATTTATTATGGGGGAGACGCCATATCGATTATTCGCTTTCTTGAAGAATCGATTACCTGACTCTTCTTTGTCAGAGATGTTCATTAATAGGTAATTAGCTTGATTGTTTTAAAGGGTTAGTAGTTAGGGAAGTGGTGACGTTCATTTCTATTTGAAGGAATTTAACGATATAAATAGAGGGAGACATGGAAGTAGGTTCGAGTTGCGCCTGAAGCCATCCTTCATCCTTGGGTAACTCATAGACAGCAAGGGCAGCATATTGTATCGTAGTGCTTCCCATTGAGCTCCAGAAGCATCACTTGATGTAGGACTAGACAGCGTGGTGGATTTATTCTTTTTTATGTAGTGTACCACCGGGCCAACTTATCATACGACAGAAAACATTAGTGTGTGTGCGGGCTCGAGCTGATCGTATGTTAATATGAGAAGTTTTAAAGGTGGCGAGCTGGCCGAATCGTTAGCACGCCAGGCAAAATGCTTAGCGCATTTCGTGACTTTATGTTCTGAGTTCAATTTCCACTGAGGTCGATTTTGCTTTTCAATATTTCGGGGTCAGTAAGAGAAGTACCGGTTGAGCACTGAGGTCGATGTAATCGGACTTACCACCTCCACCCCGAAACAGCTGGCCTTGTGTCAAAATTTGAAAAACTAATATAAGAATTTCATACACATGTTTTTATATAGCAAACATTTATTAAAAAACCTGTAAATTTTTTTTAAATCAGTCAAATATGTGAACCAATCACTCATATTCTGTCAATCAATCGAACCACACGTATTAATCAGCGTGAAAAGTTTACTCACTCCCAATATTCGCGAACTGGTGATGTGAACGAACTCCAGTCATATTCACGGGAGCATTTCATGTGTGAATAATTAGACAAGAGGTAGGTGAGTTGAAACTTTTAATGGGTACCACCTCTCTCCAATGTGTAGAATTGGAACAATTGTAAGGAAGAAACTGTCGTTCGTATTCCGACTGACCATGGAAGGTGTTCCACGAATTGCGGCAGTTGGACCAAGGTAGAACGCTTTTGAACGAATTAAATAGATAAACAGAG
>NW_021836028.1:0-5000 GCF_006345805.1 Octopus sinensis
AGAAAGAGAGAGAGAGAGGAAGAAGAGAGAGAGAGTGAGAAGAGAGAAAGAGAAGAAGACAGGAAGAAAGAGAGGAAGGGTGAAAGAGGAGGAGTGGAAGAAAGGAGGTGGGGAGAGAAATGACATTCGATTAGAAAGAAGAGAAAGAGAGAGAGAGGAGAAGAGAGAGAGAGAGTGGAGAAGAGAGAAAGAGAAGAAGACAGGAAGAAAGAGAGAGGAAGGGTGAAAGAGGAGGAGTGGAAGAAAGGGAGGTGGGGAGAGAAATGACATTCGATTAGAAAGAAGAGAAAGAGAGAGAGAGGGAGATATAGTAGATAGGATTATTATTATTATTATTATTATTATTATTATCATCATCATCATCATCCTCACCATTATTTATTATTATTATTATTATTTTATTATTATTATTATTATTATTATTATTATTATTATTATTGAGTGAGAGACCAGTGCATGCCATCAAAGTGACACTGGAGTACAAATATACGAAACCCAATATACCCATCATGACTACCTTTCTGATAAGGGTATACCAAGCACTAGCATCACAACCAAATGTGCGCGACATGGTGGTCTAAATAAATAGCGCATGACCTTGTAGGTGGGGCCCTGTTAAAACTTTCTTCAGGTCGAGTAGCCCATCCCGTTCAAAAGGTCCCTGAATAAGGGTTGTTTAAGGATGTTGAACAAAACACCCATGTTTCCAAAGGTGAATTATCCAAACTCCAAATAATTCCTCCCAACACATGGCTATGATGTTTCCCCACTACTTGTGCTCGTAATCGGAGATGCACATATCGTCGGCCACTAAGGGACATGCTCAACTGGTTGATGCCAAACAACTGACAAGCAAATTTGTGGTATTGAGCAGAATATCTGCTGTAGCCCATCTTTTATAACAAGACAAAACGATGTACATGATAACGCTTCCAATCAGCTAAGATCAGAAGCTACGAGAGCCACTGCCTGGTACCGCATCAAGGCATTTAGGATAATAAGTTAAAATGGGTTACCGATCATTGCTGTACAAGACCAGATTCTCTCTACCAATTCAGTAAAGTATAATGTCTATAAGACTTCTGATACCTAGAAATGCAGACTTTGTGAAAAGGGTGTGGAAAATGTGACTCATCTGGTAAGTGGATATGAGAGCCTTGCACAAAAGAATACAAGCGCGGCCACGATAATGTTTGTGTGTATCTTCATTGGCTCTTATGCCGTAAATACCATTATGAAGTAACAGAGAAAAGGTATGAGCATGCACCAAATAAAGTTATACAGGAGGATGGAAAAGTAACGATAGTCTGGGACTATGATTTTCAGACGGATCGTGTAATCGAACAGCGTCGGCCGGATATTGTCATATTGAATAGGAGAGACAAATACTGTCAGATCATTGATGTAGCTATACCAAATGACATGAATGTTGTGAGAGAAGATGTTGAAAAAATCACTGAGTACTCCGAATTGAAAGGGGAAATGGCAAGACTGTATGGAATGCGAGAAGGAAATGGAAAAGTTATACCAGTGGTGATTGGAACGTTGGGCTCAATCCCATTGAAATTTCAAAAATTCTTAAGGCAACTGGAAATCCCATGTAAGATTGATGTCTTGCAAAAAGCTGCCTTATTGGCCACGGCGTACATCTTAAGGAAAGTATTATTTGTCAAAGGTCCTTGTTGTGACTTGACATATGACTAAAGACTACGGTTCATTTTTACCTACACTGTGTTACAAAAGAATAATAATAATGGTTTGTGTCTTCTGGTTTAAAATCACAGACAGAAGGGTTTATCATAACAGCCCAAGATTAATGCCTACCTACAAGGAGCTTCCAGGCTAGCATATTAAAGAACAGCAGTAGCCCACCATGTTGCGTATCTAAACAACAAAATGAAACCATTGATCATGTCTCCATATGCTGTCTTCTTGCACCTACAGAGTATCTCAAGAGGCATGATAGAGCTGCACAATATATTCACTGGGTAATTTGCAAAAGCCAGGACTTGCCCTATGATAAAAACTGGTGAGAACACAAACCACCTCCAATGCTTGAAAATAACCACATCTCTCTCTTCTGAAACTTCACCGTTCGAACTGACAGAAAGATAGATGCGATTAGGCCAGACATTATATTGAGGGACTTGAGACAAAAATCATGCCTCCTCATTGATAAGACTGTCCCAATCGACATAAATGTATCTGTCAAGACCTACCACAAACTGAGCAAATATAAAGACCTTGAAATAGAAATTGGCAAAATGTGGAACCTGAAGACTAAAACAATACCTGTTGTCATAGGTGCCCTGGGAATGATAGCAAAAGGGGCTGATTGCTACCTAGCTCAGATACCAAGAAATCCAAAAATGGCAGAAATTCAAAAAAATAGTGCTCATGAGAATTGCCCATACCCTACATAATATACTGTCTACGTAATCCCAAATTTTAAAACAAATTTATAATATTCGTACATTAAAGCAAGTTGATGTGTACGTGTTCAAGACATTCGAGTGAATTATTCACTCGAATGTCTTGCTCTCGTACAAACAAACGTGCTTTAATGTACGAATATTCTTTCGTGGTTTCAGGCTTCGACTGCCATTTTTAGCATGTAAGAAATCCACATGGTAGTTTTCTCTAAATATAATAGTGTATGTTTCACACACTATTATATTAAAAAATATTTGTCATCTGACTCTTATTACGTATGCTGGCCCCTAGTAAATAATTATTTAATAATTTTTATCGTTATATTTATATTAATCATATATATATATTGTTATCACCAAGCTAATATGGCAATCCATAAAAATAGGACGAATGCTGTCGTTGATTAGCACGGCAGCATTCGTCCTATTTTTCTGGACTGCTATGTTAGCTTGGTGATAACTATTAATACCCAGTACTGCTACCGTAGTCTCCTTTCAGAGAGATTTTGAAATAATAATAATAATAATAATAATAATAATAATAATAATAATATATATATATATATATATATATATATATATATATATATATATATATAGATAGATAGATAAGAAAGTTGGTTTGTGAAAGCACGTGGTTGAATATATAGAAAATAGTAAAAAGTGAAAAAACTACAGAAGGGTTGTTTTAAAAGGTTAAAAATATTTTAACCTATATTTTTTAACCTTTTAAAACAAGCCTTCTGTAGTTTTTTCACTTTTTACTATTTTCTCTCTCTCTCTCTCTCTCTCTCTCTCTCTTCTCTCTCTCTATATATATATATATATAGATATAATATATATATTATATATATAATATATATATATTATATATATATATATAACCTAAAGAATAAAAAGTATAGTTGACCATGGCGAGAATTTGGGTTCAGAACAGAGAAGGGTCAGAGGGAGTGTCGTGAGTATTTTTCTCCAGAAATCTAATGACAGCCGATCTACCGTCTTGAAAAACACCAAGCCTTGTGAGTGGATTTGGTAGACAGCAACCGAAAGAAGTCTGTATAAATATATATACATACATCAACATACATATATATATATAATTATATATATATATATATATATATATAATATATATATATATAATATATATATATATATATATATATTATATATATATATATATATACATATATATATATACATATTATATATTATATATAATATTATATATATATATATATTATATATATAATATATGTATGTAGTAGCTTGCTTACCAACCACATGGTTTCGGATTCAGTCCCACTGCGTGGCACCTTGGGCAAGTGTGTTCTACTACAGCCTCGGGCCGACCAAAGCCTTGTGAGTGGATTTGGTAGACGGAAACTGAAAGAATTCTGTCTTATGTATGTATATATATATATATATATGTGTGTGTGTGTGTGTGTGCGTGCGTGTGCGTGTTTCTCACCCCCCCCCCCCCATCGCTTGACAACTGATGCTGGAGTATTTACGTCCCCGAAACTTAGCGGTTCGGCAAAAGAGACAGGTAGAATAAGTACTAGGCTTACAAAGAATAAGTCCTGATGTCGACTTATTTGTTCGACTAAAGGCGGCACTCTAGCATGGCCGCAGTAAAATGACTGAAACAAGTAAAAGAATAAAAGAACAAAGGAATATACACATTCTATAACCATGTAGCCATTGACACCTTTCAATTTTTCGTACTCATATACTTTCTTTTCGCCTGTCTTATGTTCTGAGTTCAAATACCGCCGAGGTCGACTTTGCCTTTCATCCTTTTGGGGTCGATAAATTAAGTACCAGTTGCGTACTGGGGTCGATCTAATCGATTGCCCGCCCCCCCAAAAAAAATTTCGGGCCTTGTGCCTAGAGTAGAAAAGAAAGAAAAATGCTCATATACTTTCTTAGTTTCTGACTTCCTCATTCATGTTATATTTTAAAGTATTTTCACGTGTGGAATTTACTTATGTTTAACTACTAAAAGGAATTTCATAACCCCTTTTAATATCTTTATGAAATGAGTGTTGCTCCTTACGACCCATCTTAGATTATCAGGAACTCTTTTAATACTAGAGTGAAATAAATATTGTGGTTCATATGATGATTGACTAAATGCCCTGAAGATTGTGCTCCAGTTTGCCATGTTTGAAAGCTGATGAATATATATAGGGTAAAGAACCCCTTCTGTCATGATCGACCATGGGATTGCACCTAGAAAGTTCATCGCTGAGGCACAAGCCCGGGCAAGGTTGTTTATGGAAGACCAGCAGTGTCCCCTTTCTATGCCACCGATGTTATCCAAGTGACGTCGCAACTCATATTTACAGCTGAGTGAAGTGGACAACGTGAAATAAAGTGTCTTGCTCAAGAACACAACACACACCCCGGGCCAGGAATCAAAACTCTCCACCTCATTATTGTGAGTACAACGCTCTAACCACTGAGCCATGCACCTCTACGTAAACAAATAAATATATGAATGAATGAGTAAATAAATAAATAAATAAATAAATAAATAACGTAAATCCTCGAGTATAGTCC
>NW_021836028.1:10000-17500 GCF_006345805.1 Octopus sinensis
GACCCAGAACAATCAAACCAATGTGATGAATATGGTGCCGACCCAAAGTGCTGATACTGCAACGATGGGATAGAAACAGTGAACCGCCCAATCTCTGGATGTAAGGTTTTAGCACCTGTAGAGTACAAATCAAGACATGACAGAGTTGGCCAATATCTACACTGGATAATGTGTCGGCGTTATAAAATCAAAACTGATGACAAATGGTACAGGTACCATCCTGAGGCTGTAACTGAGGGAGAAAATGTAACTATTCTTTGGGACTTCCCAAAGAGATATGTTACTTTTCTTTTTGATTATCCTTCAGACAAGAAGGCACTCTCCCTCATAATATACCTCTTTTATATTAGTCCTCAAATGTTATATAAGTTATGAAAAAGCAGAGCTATATATATATATATCCCATTTTGGTAATCTATTGTACAGTTAACGAAAAATATATTGGGAGGTAATAACTCTGAGAAAGTAGCGGTCGATGGTGAATGTAAATTGTTCCTTTGACATGGTTGTCAGAAACTATATAAGATAAAACAAAAATAATTAGCCATTATGCATTAAGGTAATATAGGTAATGGTAATGAATATAGTTTTGAAACTATATAAGTAATTATCTTTTAACTTTTAATTGTTTCAGTCATTAGACTGCGGCCATGCTACGGCATGCCTTGAAGAAATTTTAGTCGAATAAATCGACCCCAGTACTTATTTTTATAAGCTTGATACTTATTCTATCAGTCTTTTTTGCCGAACCGCTAAGTTACAGTGATGCAAACATACTAACACCGGTTGTCAAGTGGTGGTGGTGGCACAAACACAGATACAAAGACAGACAGACAGACAAACACACATATGACGAGCTTCTTTCAGGTTCCGTCTACCAAATCCGCTTAAAAAGGCTTTGGTCGGCCCGAGGCTAGAGTAGAAGACGCTAGCCAAAGGTTCCACGGAGTGAGACTGAACCTGAAACCATGTGGCTGAGAAGCAAACATCTTGCCACACGGCTACGCCGAGGGAAAATACATAAATGCAAAGGAGAGAAGTTAAGTGAGTGGTGGCATGTGCAGAAATAAATCTCTTGGAACAGAGTTGTGATATTCTCTAAATTCAATCAAGATCACCCTGATTATGTGATAGATGTATGAGCGATAATCCCTCCTCTCACACAAGCAAAAAAGGAAAAGAAAAAATATATATATAATGGATAATCTAGTTTAAAATCTCAGTTAAAAATAATAAGAAGCGCCAGAATGATTTTTCCTACTTTGGATCTAGAGCAAGGTTCTGTCTTGGAAGATAATATAAATCAAGGATACCAATTTCTTTAATTCAAAATGTGTCAAGAAAGATCTTTTTGGATAACTGTCGTAAAGTGCATAAAGATGGCTGTGAAATCATAGAGGAAGTGAGAGAGAAAATAATAAAAAAAGAAGGGATGTCGTAAGTCCTTCATAAACCATAGTGCAAGAAAATCCATTGGGATAACACTTGTAAAAAAAACCAAAAAAAAAAAACCAAAAAACAAATCGAAAAGCCTCAGCATTCTTGATTGAAGCAAAATCCAATAACCCAACTAGAACCATGTAGAAGCTATAAAATGGGTCATTCAAGGACAGTACGGTTAGTTCGGATTTATAGGAATCAATGGAAATATATTAAAGTCGCCAGGGCCAAGTTGAAATAAACGCGGGGCTATGATTTCTCTAAATAATACTACATTGCTTCTGAAGGTTTGCGAAATAGATCCAAGAAAGATGTGAAGAGCTTTTGTAATTTAATACTGATCCATAACAGATGATGAAGAAGAGAAATGTTTGTAACACTGTAACAGTACTGGGGAAACGACGACCACTTACGGCAATGTGAATAAGGACGAAAAATCCCAATGGATTTTCTTGCACAATGGTTTATGAAGGACTTACGACATCCCTTCTTTGTTTTTTATTTTCTCTCTTACTTCCTCTATGATTTCACAGCCATCTTTATGCACTTTACGACAGTTATCCAAAAAGATCTTTCTTGACACATTTTGAATTAAAGTAATTGGTATCCTTGATTTATATTATCTTCCAAGACAGAACCTTGCTCTAGATCCAAAGTAGGAAAAATCATTCTGGCGCTTCTTATTATTTTTAACAACTCGCACATCTTTAAAAAGTTAAAATAACCTGTAGAAGACAAAAGAAAAGCTTGCTGGACATTTTTTTCTACGAGAAATCAAGCCAAATTTTGAAAAATTTAATCGAACGGGAAGACTGCCTGAATTGAAATTAGATAAATACTTTAAATATAGCATTTGGATTCTATAACACTATAAATTAAACATGGATAATAAGCAGGATATAACAAGTTTTAGCTTAGGCAGTAGATAAGGTGATGAATATAAATTGAGTAAAAGAAAACAGAGATAGGAGGTGGTAAGAATCATGGGTGGATGGATGGATGTTGAGTAATGATGGCTTTAAAGCAACTGATTGTCAACATAGCAAATAAAATGTATTGATATGCAAGCTCTTGCGAAATGGAAATTTTGATAGATTTAACGATAGCTTCAAACTGATAACTATATATAGCTATGAAGGACTTACAAATAAATGGAGAAAAATGGTTTGATGAATTAAGGTACAGGAAAATACTAAGTCAGAAAAGTATGAAACAACTTGTTAACTGAAAACAAGACAGTCTTTATTTTAGGAAAGAAAACAAGTTGACAGTTTTCTGAAAATCTGCCATTCAGGTTTCAATATCAACGTCTATCAATCTCTTGTACAGTTCTTTCGTTATTCTTTTTAATCCTCCTATAACAATTATGTTAACTTCCATTCGCATTCCCAAGAGTTCTTTCCGTTCTGTAACCAGATCCAGGTATACTTTTCTGTATTTTTTGCATTTTTTTTTTGCATTCATACAACATAATTTGAGTTTATTTTATGCTTCGACTCTTCTTTTTCTTCTTTAATATGGTCATAGCTGGTCGTATTTCTTTCAGACAATTTCCATTGTGAAATCCCACAGGATCTTACAACAGTCATTTTCAATTACTAGCTTTTGGATGGTAATAGTACAACTTTTCACCAACTATGAAACTAAATTTTCTACTAACCTCCAGTGTATCAGTTTATTTGCCTGTCGTGTTTTATAATTTTTGTTTTATGTGTAACATCTTTGAACATTCACACATTATATGATTGACATTTTCATTTAATTTGCCACACAGCACAACCGATACTCACATCGGAATGGCTTCTGTCAATTTTTGATTTAACAATGTTTGTTTTTATCAATTCTTTTAATGTTGCTATCGTCAAGGATTTTGTTTCCTCCTGTACCACCCGAAAACTGACCCGAAACAGAAGGTCAGAGGTTATGTGAAAAAATTATTCTTAATCGTAGAGACACCCGCTTCTTACTAAAACAGCGTGTCCGATTGCTTTAGTCAATTAACACGCATCATTAATTAATCTACTGAAACACGAGAGAGCAAAAGTATTGCTTGTTGTTCATCACATTTTTTTCATATTAGTAGTTGTACACTACCCGCTATGTCTTTGCAAAACAGACTAAGAAAACACTCCTGAGGCGCTGGCAGTGATCAGGCGAAACTAGTAGAATTGTTCTTCATTACATTGTGCGGAAAGGATTCTTGTTCTCACCACGCAGCCAATTTGTTGAGAGAAACTAGATGCATGTTTGTTAAACTTACGCGTGTAAATTATTTATGACAATTCACAATGACACTCTTTCAGTACATGGAATCTACACACACACACACACACACACACACACACACACACACACGCACACATATATATATGTATGTGTTTATATATTTGTGTGAGTGTGTCCGAGTACATATGTGTGTATATTTATTAACAATTTATAGGAAACCGATGATGAATTTAAAGTATTTTAAACTCCTGTTTTAAAACATTCGTTGTGAAAATTTAAACATGTGAAGCAGAGATACCAGGCGTAATTCTTTTTCTTCTCGTTCAGTTTATAGCTATAACACGCATTCTTGTCTGTCTCTTGACTAAGCTTTTTTTCTCCAGCGTTCACCACTTCACCTCGTTAGGGTTAAACAGCCCTTACCGAATGTTTTCACTGTTCTGTTTTTGTTAGCAGCTTTGACGTTCCACGTATCTCAAATTTTATTTAATTTGCTTTGGGGGAGCAATTGCATTGACGAAGACGCATCTTGTTGCACTGCTCGCAATGCGGAGTAGGTAAATCTGCCAACAATTGAGGAAGGGTTGTTTTTTTTTTTATGCTGCCTTCGCGCTATAGTTCTCTCTATATAATAGAAATTCTTCCTACCCAGCCCAACCCAACCCGTTTGTAATAGTGACACTGATGCCATAGCGTCGACTGTGGGCCGGTAGCTGTGTACAGTCGCCCCAATGTCGCCCAGAGCTGGTCTGAGGCTATAGCAGTAGACACATGCCAAGTTACCACACAGCCACACCTGCACCTGTGTGTGTGTGGTGGGGTGTATCGGTATGGGTGTATGGGAAAATATTGTCAATTTCCCCAAACAGGGACACAATTCAATTTTTAAACAATAACCAAAGCTCCTTCTCCCAAAGGGGGAGGGTTACAGTTTACAATTATTTAACAAATGCAACACAACAACGTTTCCTTTACGTGGCACCTTGGGCAAGTATCTTCTACTATAGCCTCAGGCCGACCAAAGCCCTGTGAGTGGATTTGGTAGACTGAAACTGAAAGAAGCCCGTCGTATATATGTGTATATATATATATATATATATAATATATATATATATATATATATATATATATATATATATATATATGTATATATATATATATATGTGTATATATATATATATATATGTATATATGTATATATATATATATATATGTATATGTTGTGTGTCTGTATTTGTCCCCCCCCCAACATCGCTTGACAACCGATGCTTGTGTGTTTACGTCTTCGTCACTTAGCGGTTCTGTAAGCGAGACCGATAGAATAAGTACTAGGCTTACAAAGAATAAGTTCTGTGGTCGATTTGCTCGACTAAAGGCGGTGCTCCAGCATGGCCGCAGTCAAATGACTGAAACAATTAAACGAATAAAAGAATATACTTCTGCAATGCACACAAATTTTTAACAATTTTTAAAAAAATACAATTCCTAATAATATCTAATTATAAAAGTATAACAGGGTTTTTTAATCATCGAATGGCTATGTGGGTGCACCCAGAATCAAAGGGATCCAAAAGTAGAGAAATTGTTGAGAACCAGATGTTTAGTCGAACGAATCGAATCCTGTACTTATTTTTAACCCATAAAGCGCTGGGATTTGCACTTATATAGCATGGACTGGAGTGCTGAGTACATTTTATGAAAATGAGACTACCATGCATATATAGAAAAAAAAACAAACAAAAAGTAGTTAAAATATCTTAGTATATAATGGTGGCAATATCATCTGAAAAGTCATTAGTTGAACTATGAGTCCTATTGCATTCTGGCGGGGGTGATATCGGAGCGTTTGAATGACATTAGGCCCCAACAAATGCTTATAAATTAAATGCACCTATCTGGGCCACGATCGTGGCCTGTCAACCTCTGCCTGACGGCCTCGATCGTGGCCCGTCGCGCTTTATGTGTTAAAGTCTGATACTTATTCTATCGCATTGCTAAGTTACGGGGACAGAAACTACACGCATACACAAGATGTGCACAAACATCAGCAAAACTTCTACCAAATGCAAACGTAATAGGTCGGATGTTGTTCTTTAGGTTAGACATGCAAAAGTATGTACCTCCATAGGGATCAGCTGCCCTGCTATTGCGAATATTTCTTCTAAAATCGAAGCAAAAGGAAAAAAAAAAAACAACAAAACAAAAACAAAAGGGATATCTATGGACAACTGCTTCGAAATCTCCAATATCTATACCCAGATTATAAATTCACATTTACACTAATAATGATTCGGGTGCTTCGTTTTGTGAGTAAATATTCAAGTGACAATCCGCAAAAGCTTTTCAGAAAAATAAATCAACCAGCTTAACGTACATTACAAATACAATCTACGAGCGGGAGAGTAAACGTATTCCAGACTTTTCTCAAGGTTAAACGGTGACATTCTTTTTGTTACCCACATTCCAATGATGGAGCTTTGTATCTTTGTTAGAAACCAGTTATTTCCTTACAGGAAGACTTGAGATAATTTAAAATACGCTTAACGAATGCAAATATGAGAGAGAATTTAAGAGTTAACCAAAGTGGCTAATGAATTAATGTTCACTAAATTCCATTGAAAAATAAGATTTCTGGGATGGAAACCTCAAGCTCTTTCTGTATTTGAAATTCGAAACATCAAACTAAAAGAATATATATTTATATGCAGTTCCACTTATGTATGCCTGTTTTTGTATAGAGACGTTTTACGTTATCGATTTATAAATATATAGAAATAACAATTTTCTTTTCAGTGGTTAAAACGCTATCTTTTTGCACAATTAAATAAAAACAGAACTCGAGAAAATGCTGTATAAACTCTCTAGGAGACAGGTGTGCGATAAACGCAGATGTATGCATTACAATATATGTGTGTGTGTGTGTGTGTGTGTGTGTGTGTGTGTGTATGTGTGGTGTGTGTATGTGTGTGTATATATGTATGTATGCACGTATGTGTGTATATAAGTATGTGCGTGTATGTGTGAATATAGATATGCCTGAATATATGCATATTTGTATATATGGATATATATATACAATATATCACATATAATGTATAAAATATAATATATTCATGTTATATTTTATATATTATAGATTGTATGTATATCTATACGTACACTTACATGTATATACACGTACATACACACAAACACACACACACACACACACAAGCAAGCACACACACAGAGAAACACACATACACACACACACACAAACATGTATGTATACACACATAAATTCATACGTAGGCGTGGCTGTGTCGTTAGAGGTTTGCTTCTGAATCACAAGGTTCCGGGTTCAGTCTCACTGTGTGGCAAGTGTTTTTTACTATAGCACCAGACCAATCAAAAGCCTTGTGAATAGTTTGCAAGGCGGAAACTGAAAGAAACCCATTTCAAATCTATCTATCTATCTATCTATCTATCTATCTATCTATCTATCTATCTATCTATCTATCTATCTATCTATCTATCTATCTATCTATCTATCTATCTATCTATCTATCTATCTATCTATCTTTCTATCTATCCATCCATCCATTATCTATCTATCTATCTATCTATCCATCCATCCATCATCTATCTATCTATCTATCTATCTATCTATCTATCTATCTATCTATCTATCTATCTATCTATCTATATATCTATCTATCTATCAGTATGCCTGTCTGTTAATCTGTCTATATCTGTGTGCATGTGTTTCTGCTTACCCCTCCCTCATCCACGCTTGATAATTGGCGTTGGTTTGTTTACATTCCGCAACATTAACGGTTCCGCAAAAGTACTAGG
>NW_021836028.1:22500-25960 GCF_006345805.1 Octopus sinensis
TTGATGCGAAATTCCATTTTTTTTGTTTTTGTTTCGCTTTTGCTATTGTTTTTTTTTGTTTTTGTTTCGCTTTTGCTTTTGTTTTTGTTTTTTTTTTGTTCTTCGTTTCTGTTTTGTCTCTCCTTCTGGTGAGGTGAACGAGAAAACGACTTCCCAGTCAGTTCGCTTTTATTCAATATGGCGGTGTTTTTTCTTTTTAAAATGTATATCGTGTACTGTTGTTACTGAAAGCGTTGTAGTATCAGCTTCTTCGTAGGGATGGTTGTAGTAGTAGTAGTAGTAGTAGTAGTTGTAGTAGTAAGAGCAGCAGCAGCAGTAACAACAGCAGCATGCATGAGTTTTTAGTCTTTAGAATGCCGGTTAGTTTATGCGATTTGTTTCGGTTCCTGAGTTCGAATACCGCTTAAGACAAGTTTTAGATTTCAAAGATGGCGAGCTGGCAGAATTGTTTTTGCGCCAGACGAAATGCTGCTCAGCAGCATTTCGTCCTTCTTTACGTTCTGAGTTCAAATTTTGCTCAGGTCTACTTTGCCTTTCATCCTTTCGAGATCCATAAAATAAGTACTAGTTGAGTACGTGAGTCGATGTAATCCACAAGCTTCCTCCCCCACCGTATTACTGGCCTGGTGCATAAATTAAAAATTACCATTATTATTATTATTATTATTATTATTATTATTATTATTTTATTATTATTATTATTCAAATTCCTCCAAGGTCAACTTCGCCTTTCATCCTTTCGATGTCGATAAATTAAGTACCAGTTGCGTACTGGGGCGATCTAATCGACTAGCCCCCTCCTCCCAAATATCGGGACTTGTGCCTAGAGTAGAATAGATTCTTCTTCTTCTTCTTCTTCTTCTTCTTCTTCTTCTTCTTCTTCTTCTTCTTCTTCTTCTTCTTCTTCTTCTTCTTCTTCTTCTTCTTCTTCTTCTTCTTCTTCTTCCTTCGTAACACAGTAGGTAAAAACGCACCGGAGTCTTTAGTCATCTGTCAAGTCACAACAAATGTGCGCTGTGCCCAATAAGGCTGCTTTTTGCAAGACAGTCTTGCATGGGATTTCCAGTTGCCTTAAGAAGTTTTGAAGATTCAATGGGATTGAGCCCAACGTTCCAATCACCACTGGTATAACTTTTCCATTTCCCTCTCGCATTCCATACAGTCTTGCCATTTCCCCTTTCAATTCGGAGTACTTAGTGATTTTTTCAACCTCTTCTCTCACAACATTCATGTCATTTGGTATGGCTACATCAATGATCTGACAGTATTTGTCTCTCTTATTCAATATGACAATATCCGGCCGACGGTGTTCGATTACACGATCCGTCTGAAAATTATAGTCCCAGATTATCGTTACTTTTCCATTCTCCTGTATAACTTTATTTGGTGCATACTTCATAATGGTATTTACGGCATAAGAGACAATGAAGATACACACACACTTTATCGTGGCGGCGCTTGTATTCTTCCTGAGCAAGGCTTTCTCATCCACTTTTCAAGTGGGTCACATGTCCCGCATTCTTTCCACAGAGTCTGCATTTCTAGGTGTCAAAAATTTTATAGATGTTATACTTCACTGAATTGGTAGCGAGAGCCTCATCTTGTGCAGCAATGGTCAGGCTTTCGGTGGTATGCTTCAAATCACCTCGATTAAGCCATGCCCACGATGCTGTATTTTCCTTAACGTCTTATAATAATAATAATAATAATAATAATAATAATAATAATAATAATAATAATGATAATTATTATTATTATTATTATTATTATTATTATTATTATTATTATTATTATTATTATTATTATTATTATTATTATTATTATTATTATTATTATCATTATTAAGGTGACGTGCTAACAGAATCGTTAGCACGCTGGGCGAAATGCTTTAGAAGTATTCCGTCCATCTAACGTTCTGAGTTCAAAAAATTCCTCCGAAGTCGACTTTGCCTTTTATCTTTCGAGGTCGATAAAATTAGTACCAGTTGTGTACCGGGATCGCTGTAATCGACCATCCCATTCCCCCATTTCCGGCCTTGTGCTTATAACAGAAAGGATTATTATTATTATGTGATGAAAACTCACAGCTTATTTTGCTGGGTATGATGGAAAAATGTCAGCTGTTCACAGCCAGCAGACTAAGGTGACACATATTCGCTGTTCGTGCTTCAAGAACCCGGAGAAGAATTCTTGCAGTTCCAAATAATGCTGATTTTTGTAGGTGTTCTACCTTCACACTTGCATAATCTTTTTTAACCATGTTAGCAGTTGAGTGCTGATACTTCCAAGTGCACCAATTGCTGTTGGCATCACCTCTACTCTCCTCATGGAGCGCAACCTTCGTATTTCTCACTTCAAATCGTCATAGTTGTTTATTTTTTCTTTTTCTTTCACATTGTTACTCTTGTCACTGGGTCATGCTATGTTGATTATCATGCATGTTCTTTGCCGCTATTGTATGCTGCTATTTGTATCAGTTTTCCTTCCTTCTGAAGTAGATATTTTTGCAGTCTTATGGTGGTTATTTTATAGTAGTTTTCCAGCTGCATAAGGCCTCTACCACCTTCTATACGTTGTATATATAGCCTTTCTATGTCAGATTTTGGGTGATGCATCCTAGATCCTGTCATTATTTTTCTTGTTTTCCTATCTATTTTGGTCAGTTCATTTAGTGCCCAGTTAAGGATATTGTAGCTGTAACTTATAACTGAGACGGCTAAAGTGTTAATACCTATTATCGTGTTTTTATCATTGAGCTCTGTTTTTAGCATTGATCTAACTCGTCTATAATATTCTTTTTTATTTTCTCTTTCATTTGTGTGTGTTGTCTCTTTTATTATTATTATCATTATTATTATTATTATTATTATTATTAATTATTATTATTATTATTATTATTATTATTATTATTATTATTATTATTATTATTATTATTATTATTATTTTATTATTATTATTATTATTATTATTATATTATTATTATTATATTATTATTATTATTATTATTTTTATTATTATTATTATTATTATTATTATTATTATTATTATTATATTATTATTAGTATTATTAGCATTGTCTTTGCATAGCTTCTAACTCTGGAGATGTACTACGGTGTCAGCTGTTCCCTACTAGTGAACTAAGGTAATACCCTTATTTTTCGAGCACCATCTGGAGTATTTGAGCGGTTCCAAACAGTATTGTTTTCTGCAAGTGCTCCCACTCTTATTGCAGCTCCTATTTGTTCCATGTACTTCTCAAGATTTTTACTCACTGTTCCCAGGGCTCCGACAATTATTGGTACTACCACCATCTTTTTCAACGACCACAGCTGCTTAACCTCCCAAGCTAACCTGTCGACTTTTCTTTCGAGTTTTCTTTCTTCCTTCTCACATACCTTGTCGTCAGCCGGGCATGCTATATCTATCATCCAGCATCGTTTGCTTTCTTTCTCAATTAACA
>NW_021836029.1:0-2500 GCF_006345805.1 Octopus sinensis
TACTCAGAATGAAGTGAGTCCTTGGAAAAGTTTTCTCGAACATTCTAAAATCTCCTGCTCTAAACATTCTAAAATCTCCAGTTTTGGCAGTAATTCACAGCACAATTTTGAGGCAGTTGAGCAATAGGTGTATATTTCGCCACACCAGACGGTGGGCATTTTTACAATCAGACGATCCAGGAAGGCGGCTAAGATAGCTGACATAGATAGAGGAACAGAACCTTCGTCGCCGCGAATATAGCACAATTGTTTTCAGTTATGCTAGGCAAGCCGCATATTGTCGTATCAATAACTTGCCGTAAACTCCATGCCGCTGGAATCTCTAAAAGGCCAACGCAGTTGTCTTTATGTACGATTATAAAATCTTCAGTTAAATTATCTTGGTTTTTTTCAGTCACTTCTTCACTCAGCGTAAGAGATATATCTTCATTCATCAGCCCAGATCAGACCAATAAACTCTAATCAGTGACACAGTAAAAATATTGGGACATATCATTATTAATATGATCAAACCCGAGCATTTAACTATTATGTATTTTATGAATCGAAGTGAATGAATGAATCGAAGTAAATATTGGCGCTAATCCGACCCCATCTACCGCCCCTTAAACCGTTCCCATCCCGAAATGAGACAAATAACCAAGAAATCAAACAACTTTTTCGCATTTCAGCTTTATAGATATTGAGAAAATGGGTAGGAAGCAAAATGCCAAACTGTTCGATTCAGATAATTTAGACATATTATAACAGACGTAAGACAAACATTAAAAAACACAAAATAAATTGAAGCATGTCTTTCAGAAATGGAATACAAGAGCCCGAAAGAAATTTAAGATATTAAGTTACTGTAACGAGTGAAATAACATAACATTTGTTTGTCTTGTTTAAATATATTTTCGATAAAATTAAGGCAAAACGTATTTTAAGCTCCGAAGAGAAATGCTGAACAAGTGCTAAATGCTTAAATGTATTCTAAATTAAATCAGGAATCATATGCAAATACACAGTTTGTGGTGTAATTCTTCTCCATTTTCGTAATCTAACGTTTTGTAACCATTAGGACGTTTCTAATGAAACGCCTGCATGCGTTTTAAATATTGCTTGATTACTAAAGTGTCTGTCTGTCCGTCTGTCTGTCTCTGCCTTTGCTACATTGTCTCTCTCAGTCTTTCATTTTACACAAACGTACACATATATACACACACACACACAATCACACACACAACACACACACACACACACACACACACACACACACACACACACACACACTATATATATATATATATATATATATATATATACAGTAGTACCTCGGTTTTCTAACAACTCTGATCACGAATAAATCAGACTATATCTCCTGTCTTTCTCATATTCATTTAGTATAAGTACCTCGGTTTACGAAAGCCTTTATTATTATTATTATTATTATTATTATTATTATTATTATTGCCTTTGCTCAGCTTCTAACGCTGAATATGTACTTCGGTGTCAGAGAACTCTCTTACTCTTTTACTCTTTTACTTGTTTCAGTCATTTGACTGTGGCTATGCTGGAGCACCACCTTTAGTCGAGCAAATCGACCCCAGAACTTATTCTTTGTAAGCCTAGTACTTATTCTATCGGTCTCTTTTGCCGAACCGCTAAGTTACGGGGATGTAAACACACCAGCATCGGTTATCAAGCGATGTTGGAGAGACAAACACAGACACAAACACACACACACACACACACACACACACACACACACACATATATATATATAATATATATATATAATACATATATACATATATACGACAGGCTTCTTTCAGTTTCCGTCTAACAAATCCACTCACAAGGCTTTGGTCGGCCCGAGGCTATAGTAGAAGTCACTTGCCCAAGGTGCCACGCAGTGGGACTGAACCCGGAACCATGTGGCTGGTAAGCAGGCTACTTACCACACAGCCACTCCTGCAAGGGCGACATTTATAATCATTATTATTATCATCATCGTAATCATTATTGTTATTATTTGAGACCTCCTGCAGTATCTAATACTCTGATGTAGATTGAAGATTTTGCGTGTAGCAAGAGTTTGCACTGTCAAGTCAGCACAAGGAACTCAGATATTAGTTTATGCAGCATGCACGCGGTTCCGATTTAATCCGATTTTGCAATGCACCAAGACCGCAGCGTATTCCAGAAGTGTCCAGATGTTTCTTCAGGCTTTATCATTAATATCATTACTGTTCTTCTTATTATAATTGTTTTTTTCCTTCTTTCTTCAAATTTTCTTCCATTAGTCGCCGAGCGTTTTTCGTACACCTAGGGCAGAGAAGCTCATTGTACGCATTCCCAGATTACACACGCAAATTCACAGGTAAAGTATGTATTTAAAAGAATAAATAAATATATAAATTCATGAATGGATGTTGTTTTCACAGCGATAATGCTCTTCTCAGCCCATGAGCCGTTCCAGTTAACACGATGTTTTGTACTTCCTGTAGGGATGGTGTAA
>NW_021836029.1:5000-25988 GCF_006345805.1 Octopus sinensis
GTATACACACACACACATACACACACACTCACACACACACATACACGCACATACACACATACACACACAAATTTCTCTCTCTCTCTCTCTATATTATATATATATACATATATATATATATAACTTGCTCAGAGATTTATTATTGTTATATATATATATCTGTGTGTGTGTCTGTATGCATGTATTATAATATATATATATTATATCTATATTATATATTATATTATATAGATATATATATATCATACACACATATATATATGTATATATATATATATATATATATATATTATATATACAATATATATATATATATATACAAATATATACATATATATAATATGTGTTGTATATATGTAGGTACATACACGTATATATTTGTATGTATAATTGTATATATGTGTACAACAAACAGCCAGATACATCCGCTCATTCACACACACACCCACTAATGTATACGTGTGTTTAGAGTTCTCAAACAATACACACACACACACATATTCTAATTTATTTATTTAATGAGCTATTGACTTCTCAAGCGATAAGCATTACTATTAAATAATTTCCTTCTATATATAATAGCCGGGTGAAAGGCTGCGATAGGGGATTAAGAGGTGGGTAATAGCGAAAGATACAAAAAGGTTTTTAAAAATAACAAAAATAACAAAACCACAGGATTACAAGAAAAAAAGGTGTAAAACAAACAAATTAGAATAGTAAATAAACAAGGAAAATAATATATACATACATACATACATATACACACACATAGATACATACACACACACACACACACACATATATATATATATATAGAAACAAAAATTAATTTACGTGCTATTGATCATATTGTTCGAACGCACATGTGTAGGTGCGTGTGTGTTTGTGTGTATATATGTTTATATGTGTATGCGTATATATATATATATATATATATATATATATATATATATATATATATATATTATATATATATATACGTATATATATATGTATATATATATATATATATAAATATATATATATATATATATATGTATATATATATATACCTATCTATATAGGTGTGTGCGTATGTATATACGGATATACGGATATACACAGGCATTTAATAATTTATAAATGCATAGTACATGCACAATTTATACATACGTACATACATATATATATATATGTATATCTATGTGTGCGTTTGTGTGTGTTATATTTACATTTGTGCCTACGCATATGTATATACGTATAACATCTATCTATCTGTCTATCGATATTTATATATATATATATATATATATATATATATATATATATGTATGTATAATATATATATATCTATATCTATCTATATATATATATTTGCATAAACACCCGCATATTTATACATACACATATATGCGTATGCATATATGTATATATATAGAGAGATATACATACATGCATACATATGGTATATATATATATATATATATATATATATATATACATATTCACACATATGTATTTATAATCACACACCACACACACATATATATATATATATATATATATATATATATATATATATTCGTAGATATCCATGCATACACATGAATAAACACTCACTCTGTCTCTCTCACACATTTATACAATACCTTACATACATACATACATACATACATACATACATACATACATAGATACATACATACACATACATACATGTACAGTATTCTCTCATGAATTTAATTAGAAATCGCAAGAACAAACATGAGAAAATATATATATAAAAATACAAAAATATGGATAGAAATTCAAATAATTACCGCAACGAAAATAGATGATATTTTAGGACAGAATGTAAATTACAATAATCTAATAAATTATGTTATTGATTAATAATTTATTCAATGTTTATTTTCATTCTTAATATTGTTTAACCCTTGTTAAAGACGTGAGATAAAACACTTTTATTTCTCCTAAATTATTGACTGAAATTAATTTTTGTCGATTTTACCTGCGAATTCTTTGTTTTCTGTGATTTGGCAGTAACGTCATTGCTTCATGTCCGGCAATAGTAAGCATTAGCGAGTGCTCATATGCGGAGCTCTGGTCGCTACAGTAAGTAATCGTTTGTGTTTCTTCTTATCTATACGGGTTTTCGTCCTGTTTGTGATCAGTTGATTTAAAGCGATTGCGGGGCTCTGAATCACTCTTTAGACTTGAGAAATTGAGACAACGATCTAAGATGGTCACAGTGAAAGGCAAGTGTGGGTATTCCATTGTAGTGGCTTTCTTCTCGTTTTGCTGTAGATTACTGTGGTTGCAGCAATGGTGTCAAAGGTGGCACCGAACCGCCTGAAAAACCAAGTTTGTTAATTTGGTACGCTTGAAAATACGGTTCATATATATTATGTATATATAAATAAATGTGCGTAGTGTGTGTATGTTTGTGAGTGTGTGTGCTTGTGTATGTTCGATCGCATACAAAATATGTATGTACATGTGGTGAGACGCTCTTCGGTCATAAGTGACTATGGGATTGCACCTAGAAAGTTACCCTTTCAGGCTGAAGTCCAGGCAAGGTTGTTTATGGAAGACCAGAAGTCGTCCATGCACCTGGCCTCCCCTTCCCTCCCCACGCCACCAGTGTTATCCAAGGGAAATGCAAGGGCTGATACAGCTTGGCAGCAGGGATGTCGCAACTCATTTCTACAGCTGAGTGAACTGGAGCAACGTGAAATAAAGTGTCTTGCCCAAGAACAAAACACGCAGCCCGGTCCGGGATTCGAACTCACAACCTCACGATCGTAAGCTCGACGCTCCAACCACTGAGCCATGCGCCTTCACATGTACATGTATAACTATATATAAATATAGACATCTATATATATATATATATATATAATATATAATGTATATATATATGTATATATGTATATATATATACACATATATATATATATATATATATATATATATATATATATATATATATATATATTATATATATATATATATGTGTGTGTGTGTGGGGTGTTGTGTGTGTGTGTGTGTGTGTGTGACAACACAGATGCGATGCCGAAAAGATCTACAAGTCATATTCCCTCGGAATCACGCAACAAGCAGGACAATTACTGTATGTGTATCACAATCTCGTAATAAACAATAGTCTTAATACTGGCCATACGTGATAGGAAGCTGTTACAAACTTGGCAGAGACGTTATTGATAAGCCGATTAATTCTTCTTATCTGAAATTGAAAGATCTTTTCAAAGTTTTAACCGAGTCTAAATTAATTGCTCATTGCAACGAGCAGCCTGTTATCTAGAACGATCCTTTAAACGCGATGCGACGTATTTCTGTGTACCATCTCCTGTGTGTTGTTTCTTTCGTAATTTACTTATGTGTGTATGTATGTATGTATGTATGTATGTATGTATCTATCTATCTATCTATCTATCTATCTATCGATCTATTTATCTATCGATCTATCTATCCATTTATCTATCTATCTATCTATCTATCTATCTATCTATCTATCTATCTATCTATCTATCTATCTATCTATCTATCTATCTATCTATCTAACTATCTATCTATCTATCTATCTATATATCTATCTATCTATCTATCTATTATCTATCTATCTATCTATCTATCTATCTATCTATCTATCTATCTATTTCTCTATCTCCCTGTTTCTCTTCCTTTCTTTGTTTCTATTTTCTGTGTGTGTGTGTCTGTGTGTGTCCATCTATTTAATATTCTGCACTCAGTGGTTCATATACATACGCACACACATAAACACAATCGCTAGTGTATGTCTAGGTATGAATATAATATGAAAACACACATGTAACAGTACATATACGGGTATGTAAATACACACACACTCACATAAATATATACACATATATGAATTAAAATACATATATAAATATACATATATATCATATATCATATATATATATATATATATATATATATATTACATATATATATATATATATATATATATATATATATATATATATATATATATATATATACCGTATTTATTAAGAAAAAAATATATAATATATGTATGCATGCGTACATATTAAAGTTTATATATGCATATATACCTGCATATATATATATATATATATATATATATTCAGAATTCACACACACGCACACTAACACACTGAAAATCACGTAGAAAAGCAAGTAAACCAAAAAACGTTTCGAGCAAGACGAAAACTAGAAAGAGGCTAGAAAGGCAGAGAGAAAGAAAGAAAGCTGGAAGAGAAGATAGATAGATAGATAGATAGATAGATAGATAGATAGATAGATAGATAGATAGATAGATAGATAGATAGATAGATAGAGATAGATATAGATAGAGAGATAGATAAAAAGGCAGAAATAACGAAGAGGAAAAAAGTAAGATAATAATTGATGCGAATTATATTTGTTGGAAACCCGAAAACGTGATCAACGGAGAAGTGTCAAACTTTGTAACGTCTTCGTTTTATAGAAACGAAAATCTTATTTAAAGCGGGAACTAGTTAACATTTATTTCGATGATTATTTTAAATTTTCGGGTTCGCTGTGAAAACGTAATTGTGTTTGCATGCAGATCCATCTCTGGAGATAATTATGTTTAATTAGTCACGTGCTCCGATGCTAATACGATGTGCTTCATAAAGATTTGGGTTCATGATTTTTTATGTATGTGAACGCGCGCGTGTGTGTGTGTGTATGTGTATGTGAGTGAGTAGGTGTATGTAAGCGTGTGTGTGTGTATGTGAGTGTGTGCGAGCGCGGGTGCGTTTGCATGTTCATGAGAATGTAGATATATATTGTATGTAAGAGAAAAAATGCATATATAAATGCTATATTGGGGCAGATATATATATATACATATATATGCATACACATATATTTATGTATATATATATATATATATATATATATATATATATATATGCATCTTCAGGTGTGTGTGAGTTTGTGTGCGTATGTAACTCATACATGTATATTCGTGTATGCATAACGATATCTGTATCATATATATACGTGTGTGTTGTGCATACCTACATACATACACTCGCACGCGCAAAAACACACACACAAACAAACACACACACACATATATATTGATTGTGCATATATATATATATATACATATATATATATATATATGTGTGTACACAGAAGAATATATGTGGTACCATTTTAATTCATAGTAATATATATTTAAGTCGCTGCTGCTTTAAAATGTACATACGTTGGAAATATATTTCCCTATGGCTTGGAATTTATATACAAGTTTTTTTTTCTCATGTAGAATACACCTGCATACTTATATTTGATTACGTCACTACACAGATGCGCATATATATGTATATGTTATCTATAATGAGAAAACAAAGCCAAGGGTGTGTGGAATTTTCAAAATGTGTATAAAGAGAAAGTTAGTCATACAGCTGTTTCTTGGATACTATGGATATCACTTCGAGCTGATGTGATATATATATATATATATGTGTGTGTGTATGTGTGTGTGTATTTATGTGTGTATATATATATATATATATATATTGTGTGTATATATATATATATATATATATATGTTTGTGTGTATGTGTATATATATATGTATATGTGTGTGTATATATATATATGTTTGTGTGTATGTGTGTATATATGTATATATATATAAATAATTTCTATGTATTGGCTTATGATTTTCACTGTTTGATTTGCCTAATAGTGGTTTTATCTCTAATTTAATATAATATAATATATATATATATATATAATATTTTCTTATTTTGTATTATTAAATTGTGGTAAAACATTTTACCTTCGCCCATATAATACAATAAATGAATTACTTGCATCGCAATTCTTAACATTTATGTATTAACTTTGTTTGGGTGCTTTACTGGCAGTATATTGGATATATGTTATCCCATGGTGGGTTGCACTCACAACCCCTATCTCAATTTGTAAATATATATATATATAATGGAGGCTCAAATTTATATGACCTTATTGAGTTGTATGGCACAATATTATTATATCTAAAAAGGATATTATATAAGGACCCTAAAATATTTGCTTTTTTTAGCCTTGAAATAAATTTTTGCTAGCCTGAATTATTCGGCATGCATACTCTATTATCTGCACCTAGTTCGTGTTTTCAAGATAAAACTCCTGAAGCATATCCCATATCATGAATAAATAGTAAAGAGGATGCACGCCTTAATAATAACAATGATGATGATGATGATGATGATAATAACAATAATAACAATAATAATGATAATAATAATAATAATAATGATGATGATGATGATGATGATGATAATGATAATAATGACGATGATGATGATAATAATAATAATAATAATAGTAGTAGTAGTAGTAGTAGTAATAATAATAATAATAATAATAATAATAATATAAAATAATAATAATAATAATAATAATAATAATAATAATAGTACTGATCATGATGATAATAATTATAATGGTTTTGGTGACGGTGACGGTGATGATGATGATGATGACGCTACAACAATATCAAAAGCAACACCTAAAACTACTACCACTTCTTCTACTCCTAATACTACAACTGATAATAAGAATAATATTAATGATAACAACAACAACAATAACAAAAAGAGCCAGAACAACATCAATAACGGATCGATTAGAAAAAGGCTTGTGAAAACGTTTCTTCGCTCACTGGATAATAGAATGGGCTGAGATTTAAGGGTGAGCAGAGAAGATAAGAAAGTTGATTGTAAGAGAATGTACGTAAATAGAAAATGAATTTATGCCATTGATGTGAAGGAGTTAGAAGTATGAAGATCAATGGAGAAATCTTTCAGGGTCACGGAGTGACCCCCGGCCTTCTTGTTTCCTTTTTGTGTGTGATAGGTCTGATATATTTACCACTGCTTCTAAGAAATGGTAGGAATGGATATAATCTCAAAGACTGGCAGTATGAAATAAATCATTTCCTCTTTCTGGATGAGTGAAATCTATTCACAATGAATGCAAGATCAAATAGAAGAGTTTCCGTACAAACAGCAGATTGGGCGTGAGTATATGCGTAGGAAATTGTGTGTGTGTGTGTGTTTTGGGGTTGGGGAAGATATTTGCCCATGGCAGTTGTGAGATTAAAATGCGTGGAATTTTAATAAGAAAATAGGAAAACATCTTGGAGGATTAATGTGAAGATACTAGATAAAGAAATCATAAAACAGGTAGATAGAAAAGAATGTCAAAATACGTTGATGGAACAGAAAATATTTAAGATAAAAGAAATGAAACAAGCATAAAGAAACGGGTTAACAGGAGAACACTTCATCATATTGGAAAATACAGTTTAAATCGAACATTTTAAATACAAGTTAACTTGGTAGTAATACATATACAATACTCTCTCTCTCTCACACGCATGCACTCTCTCACTCTGTATATATATATATAAAACATACATACATATGTACATTTTACAAGCATACATACAGCTCGAAATGAAAAGTAGATAGACAGCCGACAACTAATGAAGTGTCGTTCGTTGTGCTCTTTGCCCTGTTTTCAATAATTTTCTCTCGTTGTTTGCTATTTAAATCGCTTGTTATCGTACCTCATGTTGTTTACAACTGCTGACATCCTGTACCTATATATATATATATATATATATATATATATATATATATATATATATATTATTTATATAATTACATACGACATTAAGAAATTAAAGTTCTCACAACAAAAAGGTGAAAGCTCTTTCAAAGACCAGAAATCCAAGCCGTCAATATAAGTGTAATAATCTGTTATTTTGTCTCTAATTTATATGTTAATGTTTGGCGTGTCCACTGATGAGAATTTCACCTTGCAAATTATATTATTTGTTAATTATATTTCGAAACCTAATGTCGAGATGTAAAACATGTTAAATATTTTTATTTTTCATTACCTTCGAAATCGCCCTTAACTGTGGTTTGGACATTTTGACTGTTCCTTCAAGTATGTAAGGCAAGTTGCTATGGTCCGCCTCTTCGTGTTATATATATATATATATATATATATATATATATAAATAGTAAACCCTTGCTGTTTGTTTACCCCATCTTGCATGACAAATTCTCCGTGCGCCGCTGAGAATGTCACAAGTCCACAGTGCATATGTCACTTCTTACGGTGCTGATATACACCATAAACAATCTACGTCGAAAAGATATTTTTTTACCGAAGAAAGAAATACTCAGAAACGAAGAGGAGCTGATGAGAATAAAATTATTTATAAAATGTGTTGAGCATCAAAAATATTATTTAAAATAGTTATACAACAAGGAAACTAAATCATGAGCTTATTTACAGTTGTTTTGATCATATTGTTCGCACGACGGGCGAAATGCTTAGCGGTTTCGTCCATCATTACGTTCTGAGTTCAAATTTCGCCTGGGTTGACTTTGCCTTTCATCCCTTCGGGGTCAACAAGATAAGTAGCATTTGAACAATGGGGTCGATGTAACTGCCTTAGGCCCTCCCACAAGCCTCCTGGCCTTGTGCTAAAATGTGTAAATATTGTTTTAATCAAGTTGTCAACTTTCAAGGGAGACACTTTGTGGTATGTTTTGGTAACATTAAACCCAGCAAAGAATCTGGCGAGACGTATTTAGTTATTTGAAAGAAGAATTTCAATGAATAATTAAGCAGATCATATACAATATTTTATAAGAATTTGTGTGAAAATTTGAGTAATGTTAAATAAAATTAACTATTTATGTTAAGCACTTTGAGACGCCATACACAAGAAGATAGCAGCAGTTAAGTTAGTGTTCATATATTTCTTGTAGTGAGAATTAACTATATAAAATCAAATAGATGATTTCTCCTTTGAGACACAGTACAAAACTGTTAAAATGGCATTATAAAATTTCTTTTTATTGAACTCAGATCAACCCTACGCGTACAAACTTAGATCACTGTTGCTCTAGGCAATGAATATAAACTTCTACTTTTGTTTTCGCTCAAATATAATCGTCCTAGAGTTTTATTCTTCAATTTGTGTTATCAGAGAGAAGACGCGTGGCTTAGGGGCAAGAGTGTTGCATTTGCGTCACCATTATCCTCGTTGTGATTCGTGGTCAGGGATGTACATTTTCCTCTTGAGGAAAACACTTCATCTTGCATTGTTATAGTAACCTCATCTGTAAATAAATAACCATGCAATGGACTGGCGTCCTGTTCAGAGGAGATGTGATCTCGATCGGTCATAGGCCATGACAACTGGGTAACCAGTTCTGTGGTTGTGCGTGCTTTGAAGGAAAGTTGGGTGCTTTATCGATCTCTGGAGAAACCTTCTTTATTGATTTGTATTATATAAATAATATTAATCAAGTCATTTAAGTAATAAGAAGTTTGTAAAACAATGACAATAGATGGCGTATTGGCCTCCAAATAGGTAAGTAAAACGGGATATACTCTTTAGTAGGAAACAAAACCATGATAATTACCGTCGGCAGCTTTACCTAACCGAAGGGTTCCTGCGAAGATTCGTTAACTTCAGTTGCCATCAAATACTTGACGTTCCCCATAAAAATGGCATTTCTAAATCTCTAACATAAAATCATTTATGTCGTTGCAATAATTTTATAAAGGCTGTATGAAGTACTTAGGGTATTAATTGCTAAGTATTAAAAAGATTATTCAGAAGAAGTATATTCTGTGAATTGGCATAGTTGTCAGAGCATAAGGCACGTAATTCACATGGTGCATGCAGAATAGAGGGAATCGAAACAACACCGTATCATGTCATTCTTAGTACATCATGAAATATTCTAACGTAAGTATTATTTGCTGAATCCTCTGAAAAAGAGCACATGTTCCTGCCAGATCCACCGATGCGGTGTGTCAGTTATGACTGGGGAGACACACAATGAGGTCGAAACACCGCAGCATTTCAAATCCCCTTACACCGTTTGCAGACGATCACTGTAAAATGTAGAGCAGTATATATTAAAAATGGGGAAAGCCGGTTTATGTGATTACCTATGGTTTTCCGTCCATAAAGGGTTTAGCTTCATGGCGTATCGTCAGACCCCAAAGCCTGTTGGCATATGACTTCTTCAAGATAGGTCATAGGCCAATAGTTTTTGGCGTCTGACGATACGCCATGAAGCTAAACAGTTTATTGACTGGAAACCTAAGTTAATCCCATAAACTAGCCCTTCCCATGTTACTACTAATACTACTACTGCTACTACTACTACTACTGCTACTACTACTACTACTACTACTACTACTACTACTACAACAACAGCAACAACTACTACTACTACTACTACTACAACAACAACAACAACTACTACTACTACTACTACTACTACTACTACTACTACTACTACTACTACTACTACTACTACTACTACTACTACTACTACACACACACACACAGAGTCATATACCATTTACAGTAAGACGAAAACCTGCATCAACAGAATGGCCACGTAGACTCCAATCAGTCGAACAGCCCTCACCCAACGCTCTTTGCGAGCAATTTTGATCTATAATTATAAAGCTATTAAATTTATTATGGAAATACGTTTTGCTCACATCTATTCAAACTGAAAAACCGGAACTGAAAGTGAAACTAGAAGTGTTCACTTTGAATTTGTTTCGTTTTTTATTTTTGCTTTCTTTTTAATTTTTCATTATACTTCAATGATTATTTTTAAAGTTTTCTAATGAGGTCATGATACCAGGTTTCATTATTATTAATTTAGCACATTGTCTAGACGTTTACTTCCGTTTTCTGATATATTATTATATCTTTGTAGGTTTTACTCATTCCTATGTATTTTTTTTCTTTTTTCACTTTTCTTGTCATTGCAAATTGATCCAGTTGTTATTGTTGTTGTTGTTGTTTCTATTGTTATCAATGCTAAAGTTATTGTTCTTATACTTAGTCCTATAAATGCTTTTTTTTCTTTCTTCTTTTCATTGCTCTTTGCCGACGTAATGACTTGCACTTATGTCAGATGTATGTCTTACAAACATACATAGAAACCAGTACATTGGGTTATTTTTATTCAGATTTAGTTCTTATTTGTTTCTTTAATTCGATTTTTTTGTCTCGTAATTATTCTTATTTCAAGTTATATTCAAATGTCATATTATATCGGTTAATTTTCAAAAATAAATCGTTCGTAGCATACATAATTATTTGTCAGTATGTATGACAATACACAGACGTTATTTGAAGGAGCTACTGATAAAATGCAACTCAGCAAAACGTGTCTGAGTCTGTGCTACTGAGCTGGGAACATTTCCAAGCAGGCTCGATCAGATGGCTGATTTTGGACATCCTGCGGCATGAAAAGACATCTATCGAAGGGCAGTTGTACTCAGGTGGGTTAATGAACATCCAGTAACGTGTACATACTGCTTGTGCGTCTGTGTTCAGTGTTCTGTCACATGGACTTCTTATTTAGCAGAAGTATGAAAAAATATGTAATCATTTTCTCTATAGTTCCAAGCGTAATTTCTTTGTTTGTTTGTTCCTTCGCGAGCCATGCCTGGCTCATAAGGGCCGGTTTCTCACCTGGACAGGACGCCGGTTCGTCGCAGGTGAGCTGCAAGATGCAGGAAGAAAGAGTGAGAAAAAATTGTGGCGAAAGCGTCAGCAGAAGTTCGCCATTGCCTTCAGCCGGAGCCGCGTAGGGCTTAGGTGTTTCGCTCATAAACACACACATCGCCCGGTCTGAGATTCGAACTCGCGATCTTTCGACCACGAGTCCACTGCTCCAACCACTAGGCCATGTGTTTCCTCTTTCAAGTATAGTGGCAGCGCGTGTCCAGTAATGTCACCGTCATTCACCGTTTTCTTTGCAATATAATTAGTTTTAAACTATAATTCTTTTAAGTGATAGCATGTTGGTCAATTTAATGTGACAGTCCCATAAAAAGGAAGAATGCCACTGTTATTTAACCCTAGGAAACACCGTTCCTGTTGGCTTTGACACAGTTCTTGTGTCCTTATGATGAGCAATGACTCTGAAACTAGTCTCTGGGTGCTGGCTTTGCTGGGTGGAGGTGCTTGTCTCCACTTTGAAAAGATTAGGACACAGGAAATATATCAAGTCCAACAGGAAGCGGTGTTTCCTAGGGCTAAATAACAGTAGCATTCTTCCCTTTCATGAGACTGTCACATTAAGTTGACAACATGCTATCACTTTATCGTGCTGCTACTGCATAAATCTCGACTGCATATATCAGGTGTTGGAGTGTTTCCGTCGCCGTCACGCAGCCTTTCGTCAGAACTTTAGAATAAGAAACAGAATTTAAAAGAAAGTATCGGAATTGATTCATTCAACTAAAATTCTCCAAGACGGTGCCCTACAATGGTTGCAGTGTAACAAATGAAACAGGTAAAAGGTTAAAGATAAAAGACACACACATATGTATATGTATGTCATTTATCTTTTGTCAGTATATGTATATATGTATGTATATATATATGCACTTATATATATATATATATATATATATATATATACATATACACTCTAGTTATATAAATAATTGCGTTGAACTATACACACATCTGTAGATATATATTTAGGTATCTATACATTTGTGTGTATGTGTATTTGTGTATATATATATATATATTATATATACATATATATATATATACATACATACATATATATGTATGAATATATACGCTTATATATATATATTCTGATTCCAGATCACAAGATCATATCGTGTTTTATCTTTGTATATCAAGAACTACATCATCCATTATAACGATGTAATCTCGTTTATTTATTCAGTTAGGATGTAATTTTTTTTTTTGTTAGACATACATTTGCTATTACTGGCAGGACAGCTTACGGTGGTGGGATTCCCTCTTCGACTTGATATATATCATCTATATTAGATAATCACATATTGTACACATGCATCAATTCTGTGGTTATCTATAAAATGTCTCTCCTAATTCTTTATATATCACATGGAAAATAGACGAGAGTTCTGGAATATGGTTTACGTAATCAGTTGCCAGGATAACATTTGTTTTACGTTTCTGACCTGGGTCAATTTGACTTCTCAGAAGGTTAATAAATTACCCAAAACTGTAATATATTTGAATTTGTTTCATTCGTTTGCTAAACACATATTTCTCTTGCTAAATAAATGTTTCTGCAAAACCTTGAAGAAAATAAATTAATAAGAAAAGAAGATAGGTAAAAATGTTCAATTATCGACTCGGATTGCAATTCTCTACCGGGAAATCTAGCATTCATACTTTGGCAATCCTTTTGGAGTTCGTTGCGGATTATGTATTAGAGTAATCTCCCGAGATGAATCCAGCTGCATAGCGTTTCGTAATGAAGGTCAAGTTCTAATTTTGGAAAATTTATACGAAGCCACGTATCCTTTTTCCCTTTTCTTCTAGCAGCACCATTCCTAGAAAGTACATGGGAGCAGTAAAGTTATTATTACACAGAAAATATTTCGTTTCGGGCAGAATTGAGATTGGAAGCTTCTACAAAAGTGTGATGAGATAAATTTATAATGAATTCCTGAATGTTTGTTGGCGTTTGAAAGCATTCAGTTATAGATACGATAAGTTATATTCAAGCTGGTTGTTATATCTGCCTTGGCATCGACTCCAACTTTCGCACTTCCGAGTGTCAATAATATTTTCCGACTAGGTCGCCATTTTGCAGTGGAATGGTATTGATATTCCATCGATTCCAGTGCGTAACTGGTACTTTTTTTATCGACCCCGAAAGGAGGAAAGGCAAAGTCGACCTCGGCGGAATTTGAACTCAGAACGTAACAGCAGATAAAATACTGCTAAGCATTTCGCAACCGTTAGCACGCCGGGCTAAATGCTTAGCGGTATTTCGTCTGCCGTTACGTTCTGATTTCAAATTCCGCCGAGGTCGACTTTGTCTTTCATTCTTTCGGGGTCGATAAATTAAGTACCAGTAACGCACTGGAGTCGATATAATCGACTTAATCCGTTTGTCTGGTCATCCCCTTTGAGGTTTTAACATTTCTGCCAGTCAAGCGCGAATGATTGATATTTCATTTAACAATCTCCGGAAGAATAAGGTTAAAATCAAAATTGGTGGCATTTGAATGCAGAACACAACACGCGCTAAAGCAAATACTACAATGGAGTTTACTTGCTACGAATAAGACGCAGCTTATTTGCCGCCTTGCTATGAATAGGAGTCAATGACATGAAGTAGTATTTAGGGCAATGCAACACAGGGTCGGTAGCGAAGCTCACAAAATATCTGGTGGTAACTTTCTTGTATATAAATTAACACTATGTTGGCTACAACGACAAGTGGTGCAGTTGAACCAATCAGCGGCATAGCCTGTTCGTCAAATTAACATATAAGTAGGTGAGTAATCTACAGACCTGCGTACCCTTAATGTGGCTCTCAGGGAGATTCAGTGTGAGACAGAATGTCACGGGGTTGGTCATATACTACATAGGTAGAACTCATGTTTGCCAGCTGAGTGAACTAGATCAACTGGAAATAAACTGTCTTGCTCAAACACACAACACTCTACCTGGACTGGAACGCACTCACCTAAGATCGTTAGCCAAATACCCTAACCACTAATCCACGCACCTTCACTTCTCATATATATATATATATATATAGTTAAAGTTAATCCAAACAAGAAAACACAAAAAACACAATAACGCGAAGACGTGGAATAAATATAGTATTATTGGACGCTCAGGAAAGAAGAGAAGAAGGAAGGTTTAACGTTTCGAGCGGAGCTCTTCGTCGGAAACATAGGAGAAGGAAAGATCCAGAGAAGGGAAGACAGAGGAAAACAAATCGCCAACGGTACACACGAGGTCGCACCGGAGTAAACACATAAATGTGAAACAAGGTGGAAAAAAGAGTAATACAAATATAAATGTATATATACACATATATATATACATATATGCATATATACATATATAGATGTATATATATACATATATATATGTATATTTATATAAACATATATATATGTATATATATAAATAGATGGATAGATAGATAGATAACGGAGTGAGGATAGCCTAATTACCAGTCAAATACTGGAGGTCACATAACCTGCTGCTACCTGAACTTTATTTATGGAATGGTAACTAATTAATAATTCGTAATACATTCATTATGTAGAGGAACGGCGTTGTGCGAATGGTAATTTTAGAATTTTCTTTAAAAGTGATACACATGAGAATATTTAGCTCTTTGATGTATTTTAGATAAAGAATTCATTCTCCGTTACAAATTATTTAACACTTCCGTTACCTGAAAATTCTATCGATGCTAATCCAGCTATTTCAAATAGTTCCGTGTATGGTTTGTTACACAGAGTTTGTCAATGTAAAGTTAAGACCTTACTCTACACTTAAAAAGATCAGATAGAATGTTCTGAAGGCGAGCGTCAGAGTAAGTAGAATATTTAGATGAAGGCCGTGGGTTTACTGTGGCACAGTGGATTGGTCACAAGGTCGTGATTTCGATTTCCAAACTGAGTTATGGTTTTGAGTTAAATACTTCATTTCACGTTAATCTAGTTCACCCAATAGTGAATTTGTCGCTCTTCGACGGACCGGCGTCCGTCCCGTTCTAGGTAGGGGACAAGTCGATTACATGGTCTCTAGAAAGGAAATGGTACTTTATTTTATCGACTCAACAGGGATGAAATACAAAATTGAGATCAGTGGGATTCGAAATCAGAACGTGAAAAACCGGAGAAAATTAACGCTAAGAATTTTATCTGACGTGCTAATGATTGTGCCAGCTTGGTGCCTTCTAAATAATGCATTTCGAATGATAATCCAGTGTAAAATAAAAGCGTATGGTACATAGGGTTATAACCCCAATATATTATGCATATAACCCTTTGTCAATTGTGGATTTAATGCTATTTATTATGAGGTCCTGCATGTAGATGAATTGACATTTGTGATACATCAATTGGAGAACATAAATCTTTATATATAAAATTGAAGTTGTGTGTGTGAGACTCTGTCTCCTCCGATTTAGATTCCTAACTACTCCCACATTTTGCGGTGCAGTTTAACCAAAAGCGGGTATCTTATAGTCGTCATTCATATCGAGCCCTTCTGTGTATTAGCGCGCGTCTACGATGAGTCTACGATTTTAAAAAAATTTACCATAATTTTTTCGCATTTTTAATGATTTTTGCTCGGGTTATATATTAGGGAAGTCGCTCTCTAAAAATGCTTATATAGTTATTCCCCTTACAAACCCAAGCAACGCCGGGCGATACTGCTAGTATATAATACAAACCTAAATGTTCAATTTGATTATGTTTATTTGGAGTTCAAGCGACGGTGAAACAATAAGTGAAAGAACAACAATAGCAGCCAAAATAACAACGACAATAAGAAAAAAAGACCATCACCAGCGATGATTATCACGGAAATAATCAAAGGAAATCAATGTGTCAGAATATAGCTAATGTATGAATTTGGAATATACGTCGCTGATAAGGTCTAGTAAAAGGACGAAACATGTACATTTGAATCTAAGATTCGCTTTCCACTGTATTCGACATTTGTTTTGTTTTTTAGTTGCTTTAATCATTGAATTGTGGTCATACCGGGACACGGCCTTGTAGGGTGATTTATCGAATAGGTTGACCCCAGTATCCTGTTTTAATTCGTGCTTATTTTGTCAGTCTCTAATTCCGAAGAGATAAGTTAAGCGTGCGCAAAGATACCAACCCAGGTTGCTTGGTGTTGAGTGGCAACAAACACAACGTAAACACACGCACACACACGCACAAACACACGCGCACACAAAAACACACTTACACACACGCACGCACACAAACTCATACACACATACACGCTTTCCCAGATTATATATATATATATATATATGTATATATTCCATTTGTAGAAAAATACAAACTGGGACAAGAACATAAAACATTTAGAAGACGATACAAAAAACACGGACGGGACATTCGAAGCCTTCAATCTTCAGTCAAGAACTGGACCATCTTTGCAATTTCGGCTGATTAATCTTGAGATCGCTCCGATTCGGCCAGCCCCAAGGAAAAACTAAGCTACGAGCATTAGATTTCTTGGAAAAAGGATCGAATGTATACGAAACAAGGACAGAAAAATGGACGATGCCACACGAATATAAATACAAAAAACAATACTAGTAATAACAGGACAAAAACAGCGGTTGTCTTACGACTATAGACAGTACAACTTAGTTTAGCTGGCGTATTTGGAAAAAAATGCCTTTTTCGGCAGACGAAGACAACGATGTTCTCGTTGCGCTGGTTAGAAGCCGAAAGGCTGGTTGATCAGCGGTCACGTGTGAGGAGAAGAGTGAGAAAAAAGGGGGCAAAGGAATCAAAGAAGAGAGAAAAAGAGGGACGAAGGCACCAAAGGGGGGAGAAGAGAGAGAAAGAAGGAATTAAAGAGGGGAGAAGAAAGAGAGCGTGCCAAGGATTGGCTTGGTGACAGAATCAGTGAGGTGCAAAGTGAGAAAGACAGAATATATATGTATGTATGTATATGTACTTAAACACACACACATACACAGGCATACAGACATGCAAAAACACTCACACACACATATAAAACGGAGTTTTGGGTTAGAAAACCTCTAGTAAAGTAAACATTATTGATGCATCGTATGTGTTTTGCTTATACGCTTACTATATGTGGTATTTCGTCCAGGGAAGACTGTTTCAGTTTGAGGATTGAAAAAAGAACACTGTATATCTCAGAAACACGCGTAACGATTGAACGATAATTTACATTCCATATAATAGGGATGATCCTCGCTGCGTTCAGAAGTTACCGTAGTTGCCCTAAAATTGCAAAAGAACTGTCTCCCACACTACCAGTGATTTACATTTATATTATTACAGTTAATTCAAGGCGGTGAGCTGGAAGAAACTTTAGCTCGCCAGGCAAAATGCTTAGCGGTATTTCGTCGGTGTTTACGTTCTGAGTTCAAATTCTGCCGAGGTCGACTTTGCCTTTCACCCTTTCGGGTGTCGATAAATTAAGTACCAGTTACGCACTGAGGTCGATGTAATCGACTTAATCCTTTTGTCTGTCCTTGTTTGTCCCCTCTATGTTTAGCCCCGTGTGGGTAATAAAGAAACAGGTATTTCGTCTGCCGCTACGTTCTGAGTTCAAATTCCGCCGAGGTTGACTTTGCCTTTCATCCATTCGGGGTCGATAAATTAAGTACCAGTTACGCACTGGGGTCGATGTAATCGACTTAATCCCTTTGTCTGTCCTTGTTTGTCCCCTCTATGTTTATCCCCGTGTGGCTAATAAAAAACAGGTATTTCGTCTGCTGCTACGTTCTGAGTTCAAATTCCGCCGAGGTCGACTTTGCCTTTCATCGTTTCGGGGTCGATTAAATAAGTACCAATTACGCACTGGGGTCGATATAATCGACTTAATCCTTTTATCTGTCCTTGTTTGTCCTCTCTATGTTTAGCCCCTTGTGGGTAGGAAAAAGAAATAGATATTTTATCTACTGCGTTTTGTGTTCAAATTCGGCCGAGGTCGACTTTGCCGTTCATCTTTTCCCGGTCCATAAATTAAGTACCAGTTGCGTACTGGAGTCGATCAAATCGACTGGCCCCCTCCCCAAAATTTTCGGGCCTTATAGTAGAAAAGATTATTATCATTATTATCCTTAATTAAAATCTCTGAGTTGTCGCCCTTTGCGTTGTTTGCCACAGCCTGTGATTAATGTAATGGGCTTTTCACATGACTACGGCAATTAATACTTCATTTTAATTAATCAAATTCAGTTGGTTGAATGCAGAAATTTTTTAGCACCTATTCTATTAAAATTAAAATTACATAGTTATTTTTTATAATTCATTTTAAGTAATTTTACTTGCATTTTTATTACATCATTACTTTTAGCGTCATTCTTAGTATTAATATTGGAATTATTATCAATATTACTGTCGTTTGTTATTATTATTATTATTCATCATCGACATCATAGACTGAGAGAGCAGCGCATGCTAACATCATCATTACTATCATCATCATCATCATCATCATCATCATCATTATCATGATCATCCTCATCGTCATCATCATCATTAATATTCTTCTTCTTCTTGTTCTCCCCACCTTCTCCTCCTTCTTCATCTCCTTCTGCTCTCCTCCTCCTTCTTCTTTCCTTCTCCTTCCTCTCCTCCTCCTCCTCCTCCTTCTTCTCTTCCTTCCCCTCCTTCTTCTTCTTCTTATTCTTCTTCTTCTCCCCCTCCTTCTTCTTCTTTTTCTTCTTCTTCTTCTTCTTCTTCTTCACCTCCCCCTCCTTCTTCTTCTTTTTCTTCTTCTTCTTCTTCTTCTTCTTCTTCACCTCCTCCTCC
The DNA here is from genome assembly GCF_006345805.1 of Octopus sinensis. NCBI lineage: Eukaryota > Metazoa > Mollusca > Cephalopoda > Octopoda > Octopodidae > Octopus > Octopus sinensis. The sequence continues at coordinate 24,429 of NW_021836029.1, forward strand.
TTGTTCCTCTTGTTCCTCTTCTTCTTTTTCTTCTTTTTTTCTTCTTCTTCTTCCTCTCCTCCTTCTTTTTCTTCTTCTTCTTCTTCTTCTTCTTCTCTTTCTCTTCTTCTTCTTATTATTATTATTATTGTTATCATTATTATGATCATTATTATTATTATTTTTATTTTTATCATCATTATTTTTCAGATCGTTTTTGTAAAGGAAGATATATATTCAATGGAACTGACCTGAAAAAATACATTTCTGCTAAACCGGAAACCTTCAAGACAGACAATATTCAACTCCAGCCACAAATGATGAGAGCACATAAAAAAAGATGAACGGCTATTAATGAACAGCTTATAGGAATATTGGCAGCCAGATAGTCCATTAAATTGGTTATCGCTTCCTCTTTTCTGAAGAGAGAGGGGAAAAATATCGGGGGGAAAAATGAATTTGCAAAATATGATGTCTTTCAAATCGATCTACTTATGCATTGAAGAATATAATTACAAATAATTATCTGTCCTCCAGACTCAAGATAGAGAAATGAGACAATTTTTTTTTGTCTAAAAGCACGCACGCATGCACATACGTAAAAACACGCACACACTTATATAAGGAATCATTAGGCAAAAATATAGCAGTAGTGTGTCTTGCATGTTCTGTATATAATTTTTGTCATTCTATACAGCTTTTTTGCAGTTTTCATATAAATCCCTGAACCGTCTAATATCATGCGAATCAATTTTGGTTAGACCAAATCCGTATGCAAGCCCGTCGTATACACATGCATATACACACATGCATTTATACCAAGAATTCACAACGACCTCGAACACACAAGTGCAAACAAGGGAGTCGGAGAAAGGCAGAATGCCACTTATATTTGAACACTACTATACAAATATTCCTTTAAAAAAACTTTTCTTCTAATTTTTCTAAATTTAATTATTTAATCGTTACAGTTGAAAAGGTCTCAAAATGACCGAAACCGGTACTGAAATGTTCACTATAAAATTACTTTAGCATTTTCTATTTTGACTTGTTTTTTCATATATATATATATTATATATATATATATATATATATATAAAGTTAATCCAAACAAGAAAACAAAACAAAAAAACAACGCAAGGACGTGGAACAAATAAAGTATTATTGGACGCTCAGGAAAGAAGGGAAGAAGGAGGGCTTGACGTTTCGAGCGGAGCTCTTCGTCGGAAACATAGGAGAAGGAAAAAAAGCCCGAGAAGGGAAGACAGGGAATATCTATATATATATATATATATATATATATATATATATATTATATATATATATATGGTGTGTATGTTATGTGTGTGTGGTGTGTTGTGTGTTTGTATGTATGTATGTATTGTATGTATGTAGTATGTATATATGTATGTATATGTATATATATTCTTTCATTATTTTACTTGTTTCAGTCATTTGGCTCTCGGCCATGCTAAAGCGCCGCTTTTAGTCGATATGAATCGACCCCAGGTCTTATTCTTTGTAAGCTCAGCACTTTTTGTATCGGTCGCTTTTCCTGATGGCTAAGTCACTGGATATAAA
>NW_021836030.1:0-25604 GCF_006345805.1 Octopus sinensis
CTTTGTCTGAAGTCTTTCAATATGATGTCTGGCCTATTTGCATCTATCTTTCTATCAGTTTGAATGGTGAAGTTCCAGAGGAGTGAGATGTGGCATTTTCAAGCACTGGAGGTGGATTGTGTTCCCCCCAGTTTTTTTTCATGGGGCAAATCCAGGTTTTTGCAGTGAATATATTGTGCAGTTCTATCATGCCTGTTGAGGTACTCTGTAGGCGCTAGAAGACTGCATTTGGAGACGACATTTGGTTCATTTTGTGTCGGCATACACGACATGTTGGCTACTGCCCTTCTTTAATATGTTGGCCTGGTAGTTCTTGTTGGTAGGCATTGATCTTGAGCTGCTATGATAACCCTTCTGTTTCAGATTTTTAGCCAGAGGCCATTAGCCATTGATGGGTCAGGGCTTGTCAATATCTACATTATTCGCTCTCTTTGGGTATTTGCCATAGAGAGATTTTCTTGCCATTTATTGTCAGAATATCTAAGGCCGCAGTTTTTGGCACGGGTTTTCATGCGCCTAGCTTTTTCTGTGCTTGTTTCTTGTATGTTTATCTCTAATTCCGAAATGGGTTGTATTCGGAATTCACTTAGATGTACTTTGCCTGTTTTGTCACTGAGTATGATGCTTTCGTGTTTTCATGTTTTGAAACAAGTTTTAACATCCAGTCCTCAGACTTTTTCAGGTAGGTGTCTAGGCCATTGCGCAATCTTCATCGTTATTGCCAGTTCAAAAAGACCACGTCTTCCTCTTTTTCTTGGCAGATAAATTCGTTCTGTATCTGCCTTAGGGTGGTGCATTCTATGCATTGTCAACAGTTTTCTTATTTTTCCGTCAGCTGACATATTTCAGTAATTGACCAGTTAACGATATTGAAACTGTAAGTCACGACTGGTATGGCTAATGCATTGATCGCTTCGATCCTGTTTCTTGCATTCAGCTCTGTCTTGAGTATTGCTCTCACTCTTCGATAGCATTCTCTCCTGATCATTTCCTTCATCTCTGAATGCCTTATTCCGTTCCCTTCAATTACTCTAGGTACTTGTAGCTCTCCGCTGGGTCTAGTTCTTTTAGACATTCTGCTGGTCAATGTTAACGTTAGATTTTTCTGTCATTTTTCCTTTGATAAAGGGACTTTTGCACATTTATCGAGGCCGAATTGCATTCTGATGTCGTCACTGAATTTTTTTACTAATCGCTAGTAAGCCCTTGAGTTGTTGGTCATTTTTTGCAAAAAGCTTTAAATCATCCATGTAAATGAGATGATTTATATTTTTATCAAACATTTTATACCCGTACCGCGCGTCATTGAGCAATTTTGAGAGAGGCATTAAGGCTCAACAAAAGTGGAGTGGTGACAGTGAGTCACCCTGGAAAATGCACACGAAATTTTTACATCACCACATTTAGGGATTCATTGTCACTCTTCAGAGTTAGTGTGGTTCTCCATGATCTCATACTTACAGTCAAAAAGTTTCGCAGAGTAGGTGGCTATCTTTCAATTTCCAGGCATTTCCTAATCCAGCTATGTGGTAGGCTATCAAAAGTCTTTTTATAGTCTATATAGGCTATTGATGATTTTTTGTGTCGTTTGTGGACAATCTTCTTAGATCATCTTATTGATGAGTGTAGTTGATCTTTACGCAGTGTAGGATCCTATTATTATATTTGTTGTTGTTGCTGTTGTTGTTGTTGTTATTATTTTATATTTATTATATTATTATTATTATTATTATTATTATTATTATTATTATATTATTATTATATTATTATTATTATTATTATTATCATCGTCATTTACTTTTAATCTGCATGTTTGATGCAATCACCTGCCGGGGCACACCCAGCGCCTAGGGCAAGTGAAGGTTAAGAGTTGTTGAAATATAGCTGAAAGCTTGGGGAGGGGAAGTAGAGAAATATCTCCATGTAATACAAACACAAACATTTACATTGATAGGGTTTTTCTAAGGATGTGGGCAGTACTTGTTAGCACAATCTTTTGGATTTCCTTGAGACATGGTTCCAGGGATATTTTCTAGGTGTTTCTGACATCCCTTTTTTATCATACCTAGGGCACCTACAATAACAGGAAACATTTTTGTTTTAAGATTCCACATCTTTTGTATTTCGATTTCCAGGTCCTTATATTACTAAGATTGTCAAATTCTTTACAGATACATTTTATCAGTGGGGACGCTTACCTCTATTAGTCTGCAGGTATTTTCTTCCCTGTCTTTAACAATTATGTCTGGTCGATTAGCCTTGATCATTTGTCGGTTGACTGGAAAATCCCAGAGGATGGTGACATCTTTACCTTCAACAACTGGCTGAGGATGGTGTTCATACCAGTTAGCAGGAGTGTCGGATTTGTAGTGTTTACATATCTTCCAATGTATATACTGTCCTACCCTATCGTGGCGATTTTTGTATTCGTTTGTGTCAGCACAGGACATCCCGAAACGAGATGGTCTATTGTTTCGTCAAATGTGTCGCAGAATCTGCATTTAGGGTCAGTACGTTTCGGAGAACGTTAGCCTGGTAATTCTGGTAAACAAGCTTTGATCTTGTGCTGCCATTATGAAACCTTCAGTCTCTGCTTTCAATCCTGAATCTTCAGCCACTGAGGGTTGTTGCTTGGTCTACATCAATTATTATTATTATTATTATTATTATTATTATTATTATTGTTGTTGTTGTGTTGTTGTTGTTGTTGTGTTGTGTTGTTGCTGCTGCTGTTGTTGTGTTGTTTAGTTGTTGTTGTATTATTATTATATTATTATTATTATTATTATTATTATTATTGTTATTACTATTATTATTATATTATTATTATATTATTATTATTATTATTATTATTATATTATTATTATTTTATTATTATTTTAAATAGGAGGCATGTAGGCAGAATTGTGAGCAAGCCGTTTAAAAATGCTTAGCGGCATATCTTCTGTTTTTACGTTCTGAGTTCAAATTTCTCCGAGATAGACTTTGCCTTCATCCTTTCAGGCTCGAGAAGATAGGTACCAGCTGAACACTGGAGTCGATGTATCGACTTAGCCTTTTCAGAAACTGCTGACCTTGTGCCAAAAATTTGAAATCAATATTATTATTGTGCCCGAAACAGAAATTATTATTACCATTATTAATATTGTTATTATTGTTATTATTAATATTATATATTATTATTATATTATTATTATTATTATTATTATATTATTATTATTATTATTATTATTATTATTATTCTATATTATTATATTATTATTATTATTAATTTATGTTTGACTTTTGCTTTATATTTGTACAAGTGACACCAAGTCACCCAGAGAGACCTCAAGAGACAACAAGTTAGAGTTCAAGTTGTATTATGCTTAGAGTGCATACATTTGGTTTTGTACCTAGTATTGTTCTAGAGAATGCTTAAGAAACATAAGAAAATTGTAATGTTTTTAAAACTTGGGGGTTTCCTGGTATCTAATATTATATTATTATTATTATTATTATTATATTATTATTATTTATTATTATTATTATTATAATTATTATTATTATTATTATTATTATTAATATTATTATTATTATTATTATTATTATTATTGTTATTATTAGTATATATAATAATAATAATAATTATTATTATTATTATTATTATTATTATTATTATTATTATGTTACTATTATTATTATTATAATTATTATTTTATTATTATAATTATTATTATTATTATTATTAATATTATTATTATTATATTATTATTATTATTATTTTATTATTATTATTAAGGCGGTGAGCTGCCAGAATTTTAGCACTCCGGACGAATGTTTAGCGGTATCGTCTGCCGCTACGTTTTTTGAATTCAAATCCGCCGGGGTCGACTTCGCCTTTCATCCTTTCAGATCTATAAAATAGGTAAACAGTTACGCATTGGGTTCGATGTAATTGACTTAATCCCGCCCCACCAAAACTGACCTTGTTAGCAAAAATTATTATTATTATTATTATTATTATCATTGTTGTTGTTGTTGTTGATGTATTATTATTATTTTATTATTATTATTTCTTATTATTATTTTTTTTTTTTCTTCTTTCAAATTTGCTTCCATTTTGCCGAGTGTCTTCCGACTCCTAGGGCAAGAGAAACTCATAGTGTACATTGGTAGGCCATAAACTAAACAAATGTCGTTCATTTTTTTAAGTTAAATTAAAATACATGAGCAGCAACAGTTCTCACACTCGACAATGCTCTTCTCAATACGTTGATGTACCAGTTAAGACAAATCTTTGCACTTCTTGCAGGGTGGTAAGCCAGGGATATTCTCATATAATTTTCGGTTCCCTTTGATCATTCCTAGTGCTCCTACGATCACTGGTATTGTATCCGCCTTGAGATGCCACATTTTCTCATTTCAATGAGTAGGTCTTTATATTTTCTGAGCTTGTCAAACTCTTTCGCTGAGATATTATGATCACAGGGGATGCTCATGTCAATCAATAAGCAAACTTTATTGTTTTGGTCTTTCAAATTATTATTATTATTTATTATTATTATTATTATTATTATTATTATTATTATTATTATTATTATTATTATTATTATTATAATTGCCTTTGCACAGTTTCTAACACTGGAGATGTACTATAGTGTCAGCTGTTCACTACCAGTGAACTAAGGTAACACCTCTTATTTTTTGTGCACCTTCCGGAATATTTGAGGGATTCCAAGCAGTGGTCTTTCTGCAAGTGCTCCACCCTTATTGCAGCCCCAATTTCTTCCACGTACTTCTCGAGATTTTTGCTCACTGTTCCCAGGGCACCGACAGTTATTGGTACTACCGCTACCTTTTTCATCGACCTCAACTGCTTAACTTCCCAAGCTAACCTGTAACATATCTCGACTTTTCTTTCTACCTTATCGCATATCTCTTTGTCAGCTGGGCATGCTATGTCTATGATCCAGCATAGCTTGTTTTCTTTCCTAATTAAGACTATGGCCGGCTTCCTATTCTAAATATCATGGTCGCTCTGAATCATAAAATCCTATCGGATCTTTATATTTCTATTTTCGACGATGCCTTCAGGTTTCTGGTCGTACCAATTTTTTGCTCTGTCAAGTCCATACTTGTTGCAAAGTGTCCAACGGACAAGCCTGGCTACATTGTCGTGGCGTCTCTTATAATCCTTCTGGGCTAATGGCGTACATTGGCTGGTAATATGCCATACGGTTTCACCGTTTTGTCCACAGATTCTGCACTTATAACTTTCTGATGTGTTGTCTATTCTGTATTTTATATAGTTTGTTCTTAGTGCTTGCTTGTGAGCAGCACAGATTAGAGCCTCAGTTTCCGGTTTTAAATCCCTTTTAGTCATCCACAGCCATCTTTTTTCTCTGTCTGTCTTATCTTCAACATCCCTATGAAATTGTCCATGCATTCTTTTATTTACCCATATATTTTCAGTTTTATTCATTTTCAATTTCTTGTACAATGCTTTATCTTTGCAATCTTTCATCCTATACAAGCCTAAGCTTTTACTTCTAATAACTGCGGTTCTGTGGCATTTTTTACATACCATGCTATGCTGTTTTCTTCTGCTCTAATGCTGTACTCGCATCCAATAAGTCCTCTTGCTCCTTCTTTTTCTTGGTACATACAGTCTGCCTGTGTCACTTTTTGGGTGGAGTCACCCATATCTTTGTCTTTCTGTCTATGCTGTTTAATTCGCCTATAGTCCATGCGATTACTCCTGCTCCATATCTAAAGAGTGAAACCGTCCAGGTGTTGATAGCTTTGATCTTATTCTGTTCCTTTAATTTCGACTTTTGGATAAGTCTCAGTCTGTGCAAGTGCTCCACCTTAAGTTTCTCTCTCGTTTCTTTCTCCATCAATTTATTCATTTCCAAAATCCTCAAGTATTTATAGCCCGTCTCTTCTATCTGCATCATAACCTCTCCCGACGATATCGTTAGCTCGTCCATACATTTTGATTTTGCCTCTCTTCAAGATCAGCATTCCACACTTTCTCAGTCCGAACTCGATTCTGTTATCAGCACTGAAAGTATACACCGTATCAACGAAGGAACTGACTTGGGCTTCATCTTTACCATAAAATTTGAGGTCATCCATGAATACCAAATGGTTGATTTTTTGTTGGCGGCGTTTGAACACATATTCAGCTTTCGATTTCCTCAGAATCAGAGTTAGTGGTATCAAGTAAAGTACAAATATCAGTGGTGACAGGCAGTTCCCTTGGAAGATGCCCCTCCTAATTTCTACTCTCCCTAAACTTCTGTATGCTTCTTCCGTCCTCCAATTCGCCATACTTTTTCCATGCAATCGCTCAACATTCGATTCAATACCAAATAGCTTCATACACTCCATAATCCAAGAATGTGGGATCATATCGTACGCCTTACGATAGTCGATCCATGACGTGGCTAAGTTACATTTCCTCCTCTTGCAGTCTTTAAATGCAGGGTTGTCTATCAGGAGTTGATCCTTGGTACCTCTGTACTTAGGCATGCAAACCTTCTGCTTATGTGGTAGGAATCCATTTTTTCCTAAATGTTCGTACATTGACTCTGCGAGTATTCCAGTCAATAATTTCCACATAAGTGGCAAACAGGATATCGGCCTGTAATTGTCTACTGTATTGCTTTTTCGATGTTTTTCAAGCACAGCACTGTCCTACCCAATGTCAACCACACTGGTGTTGCTTGGTCTGCATTTAACAAGGTGTTGAGTTGCGCAGCTATTCGGGCATGACATTCACCAAATCTTTTGACCCAGTAGATTTGAACTCAACTGGTCCCGGGGCCTTGCTTGGAAGGGGAATGGGTCGACGATGGTACTGGACTTTAGCTCGTACATGGGCGGCTTGCCATGAATCTCAGTAGCTGACGCTAGGTTATGTGAAAGGTCGATAACAGTCGCTGAAATTCGGGAGGCTAAGAGCGATTGCACTCGATTTGGATGGTCTGCCCGACGAACTCTATGTATTCATGCGACTAGCAGCAGAATGGGAGAATTCTTAGTGCAGTTAGCAGAGATGTGATGACACTGCTGAGGAAGGACGCCGACAAAGGGGGCGTACTAAATAATCTTTTGTCCATAACTCTGCTAAATACCGAGTTTAAGATTTTGTCCAAGATGTTAGCGAAAAGGTTGGCGCATGTCGTCGGTAGTGTGGTCGGAGAAGCACAAACGTGCGCAGTCCCGAGCAGGTTTGTCTACAACAACTTCCACCCTATGTGATACATCATAGAGAGGGCTGGGACCACAATTGGCTTCCAGGACGCTCTGATCCATTTGGATCAATCATAAAGCATTTGATAGAGTAGACCATCACTACTTGGAAGCCGTCCTGAAAGCACGCGGTTTCGGACCAGTTTTCAGAGACTGGACCGCTGCATTGCACAGCGGCACCTGTTCAGTGGTCAAAATAAAGGCCACTTATCGGAGCCATTTGGTATCACACGCTCGGTCCATCAGGGCTGCCCGCGGTTGCCTCTTCTATACGTATTGGCACTCGAACCACTGTGGAGGACCCTGGAACAGTTAAGTGGCATCCCTTTCGAACTGGGACAAAGAAGGGCAGTGTCCCCATAGGTGGACGATGTCACCGTCATGGTATCGGACTCCTCCGAAGCAGAGACGATCGGCACCATCCTAAAGGAATATGAGTCAGCTGCAGGGGTTAAAATCAACGCTGACAAATCGGTTAGTTTGCTGTTGGACTCCTGGGGAGGCTGTACGATGCCATCGTACGGCTTCAGCGGACGCTGGACCGACGGACGAGTTAAAGTGCTCGGGGTCTGGTTTGGTTCCGACCTTCAAGTTGATAAGAACTAGGACGAGGTGGCGAACAGCGTTGCCAGTCTTACCTAGAAATGGGCTGAGAGGAAGCTGTCCCTGAAAAGTCGGGCAGTGGTGGCGAATGATTACATCGCCTCCATTATCATTTATCGCCTGACCGTTGTGCATTATCCCGGTAACTGCTTGACCATGTTGGAACGTCTCTTATTTAAATTCTTGTGGAAGGGACTCGTTCAAATGGTCAGGCGATCAATCCATTGCTAGCATCCTCTGAGTGGCGGATTAGGTATGCTGTGGCTCCCAATGCAAAGACCCACGCTTAGGTTACACCACCTGCAGCGATTTCTGGACGGTAGGCGTGTGTGGGCTCCGTTTGTGAAGCTCGTCTTTCCGCAGCTCGTCTCCTTGACGGAACTGCGGTCCTGGGTGAAGAAAAGACCGTCTGGAACCTAGAATGTCGTTAGGTGGTCACAGCCCTCTTTCAGTCGGGCAATGGGATCGGTCGATGTACCGATTTACACATTTATAGGAGATTAGTAGTGGGGGAAGTGCGACGACGTTCTCGGGGAGACTCTGGACGCCGACGAGAACGAACTGATAAATCTGTTCCGGAGGACTTCCAGTCGGGAACTATTATGGATAATTTCCAGATGCCCTTGGCCTGGCAGTGCTAACGGGGAGCGCTACTGGTTCGAGATAACCTCTACATGTTCGGAGGTGCTGTCAGACGGACTTGTCCGAGGTGGCGCAGAGTGACGAAACCATTCTTCACGCACTCGTTCAGTGTCCGGGCATTGTTGTCTTCTGGGATTATGTTGAACAGCTACGGCCACATGTGGGGCGGATCCGTCTGTCGGTCTGTAGTAATGATTGCGGCGCCGCCCTCCTTCAATCGGGCAGGCAGGGCAGTTTTCCTTTACTTGGTGGCTGTGGCGAAAGAGGTTGTTTGATGGACGAGGCTGAAAAGCATGAGGACAGACATATTCCAGACATATTGACTTTTTCAAGTTTCCCCTGAAAAAGAAATTGCGAATGGAGAGAGAAATGCTGTCGTGGAATGAGTTTATTGAAAAGTGGGAGAAAGGTGCGAAAATGGCAACAGTTGATGGCAGGCCTGAGAGTCGGAGACAAGGAATTGGCGAGGGCACTTGGTCTTGGTGTTTCAGAGAAATCTCAGACAGTGGGGTTCCTCGATCATTCCTAGAGGCGTTCCTGTATCAGGAGGGACACATCTCTATCATCATCCTCGATGCATATGTCCCTAAGCAGCAGCGGCACTTTGTTACCCTAAGTTCGCTATTATAACCAGACACTTCCGCTTAAGAGAAGCGGAGGGCGCGTGTGTGTATGTGTATGTGTGTGTTTGTGTTTGTGTGTGCGTGTGCGTGTCTATTTGTGTGCGCGTGTGTGTATGTGTGTGTGTTGGTATTTGTGTGTGCGTGTACGTGCGTTACTTTCTGTGTTAGTGATCGTGAGTGATTGCGTCAGTGCGTGTATATGATAGTGTGAATGTGTTTGTGTGTGAGTGTGTGAGTGTGTATGTGCTCGTGTCCGTGTTAGTGAGCGGCGTACGTGTGCGCATCTGTTTGCGCATATGTTGATAAGTGTGAGCATGCGTATACGTACCAATGTACGTGCATATGCATTCAGATTTGACTGCTTTGCTTAACTACAAATCCGCCTTCATTGTATAGAGAGTTATGATTAAAATACGCTCCGTCAGTGCCCAACTCTTTCCCTAGACGTATCAGCCCCAGCACCACATCATCTAACGTGGGCTTTTCTAAGACGGTGCAATGTGATTTGATGAGGTTTTCATTGCTATTTCTAGAACATCGAACGCCCACTTAGAGGTCCTCTCATTAATATGTTTGTGCGCGTATCTACGTCAGTGTATACACTCATGTTGAATTTATATACTAATATAGTTTTCTATCCGCTTTTATTCTCTTTCAGTGATTTGACTGTGGCCATACTGGAACACCGCCTCAAAGGGATTTAGTTGAAGAAATCGACTCAAGGACTTATTCGTTTTAAGACTAGTACGTATCCTATCGATCTGTTTTGCCAAATCGCTAACGTACGGGGCTGCAAACACACCAACACTGGTTGTCAAGCGATGGTGAGGGGAGACAAACATAGGTACAAAGACACGCGCATATATATATATATATATATATATTATATATATATATATATATATTAATAATATCAGGGTAGAAAAAATTTAGAGATTTTTACTACCTGTGGCCTAGTGTGCAGAAAAATTAGTCAATAGACTATATATTATTCATATAAATACAGTGTACATTTAAACACATAAGAGGTATCCACCATAGGATTCCTTGCATTCTAGAACGAATAGCCAAAATCCAAACCTCTATTAGGTATAAACTTCGAAGGGAATGAAAAATAGTAAATGTTTTTAGTTTTCCTTCCTTTCGAACTTTATCCCTAATGGTGGTTTGGATTTTAGCTGTTCCTTCTAACGTGCCAGGAATCCTATGATGGATACCTCTTATGTGTCTAAATGTACACTGTATGTATATATATATATATATATATATATAATATATATATACGACGGGCTTCTTCCGTTTCCGTCTACCAAATCCTCTCTCAGGGCTTTGTTGGTCGGCTTAAGGCGCTAGTAGAAGATACCCAAGGTGTCTCGTAGTTCGACTGAACACGGAACTATGTGGTTGGGAAAAAAAGCTCCTTACCACACACACACAACTTAGAGTGTATACGAAAAGTATAATGCGTGTGTTTATAAGTAGGTATGATTATTCAGGGAAAATAAATGAAATTGATACTGTAGACAAAAGGGTTTAAATTTTCTTAACTAACGTAACATCGATGACTCTGGAGTTATGTAGGAGTTGATTCAGGTGCGCTTTCAACGATGAGTGCTCGGTCGTTCGATCCGCTAAGATCCTACCTGTGACATTAGTACGTAAATGACTGAATATTTCACACATGTGTGGAATAACGTGATTCGAGTGTATAATCATGACACGTTGTGACAAAGCTGCATGTTGGAATTAAAGATACAGTCCAGTGAGAGGGAAAGAAGAGGACAAAGAGAGAGAAGGGGAGATGAGAGTGAGGAGAGAAGAAGAGTGGTAGAGAGGAGAGAAGAGAGAGGCAAGGTGGGGTGAGGAAGAAGGAGAGAAGAGAAGGGAAAGAGAGAAGAGAGAGGGAGGATGAGAGGAAGAGGAAGATGGGAGAGGGAGAAGGAAGGAAGTGAAGGAAAAGAGATAGGAGAGAGGAGAGTGAGAGAGGCGGAGAGAGATGAGGCAAGATTACAAATCTAAGATTCCGAATGGTCCCTACATGTTATCTCCCTAGTTATTTATCGACGATGCTGAATGGATTAGAAGCAAAACAGGGTTTGAAAACAGAGCCGAAACTAAGAGCAAAAGGCATTCTATTCGACACGCAAACAGTTATGTCGATTCTATGTCTACTTGATGACAATAAAAGGACGCAGGCGTATAGCGAGAATGTTTGCTTCAATCTCACTGCGTAGCAGGTTTTACTATAGCTTGGGCCATACCAAAGTCTTGGTTATAAAACAGAAATAAGTGTAGAAGATGATCGAGGCCTTGAGTAGCAGGCATCATCTATTGTAATGTTTAACGCCACAATCCAGTTCGTTGGTGCCTTTAGAAGAATCCACTCTGTTTAATACCACTAGGTGGTTCTCTGGTTCGTTAGTATCATTCTACTACAAATCTTACAACTACTTCTCCAGTTTGAGAACAACTTTCTCCCTCTTCCTCCCGCCTTCTTCCCGCCATTTACAAGGATCCTAAATGGAGCATGGATGCTCCTTTTTTTTTATCCCTGACTAAACCGTAGGAAAAGTGATTTGATTGCAGGTTGTTTTTAAAAGCGTGTGTGCCTTTAATCAAAATCGTCTTTTGACGATCCTAATCCATATGGAACTTCTGAATTGCTACACCAAGATTATAAACTTAATATTCTGAACTGAAAAAACTTAAGCGTGTTGCATCCCATTCCGCATTTTCTGTGTGCATTTTAGAATACTTTCATTTACTGTTTGGGAACAATCATTTGAATGGCGCTTCAATCAAGAGCGTTTGAGATTTATATGAAGATGAGGATAATATTGTTGTTAATATTATCAAATTTGTTCCCTCTTTGAGTGGCATTGGTTTGGCAGAATAACTGGTGCTTTACTTTCTGTTTTCAAATGGGTCAAACCAAATAGATTGAGTTGAAGACCTTACAAAAGAATAATACGATAGTCTTTCACGCAGCTTCCGATAAGCTTTCGCACAGTTTCCGTTCACTAACTTTCACTAACAAAACATCACCAAGATAGTAGTTGAAGATAATTACCTACCGTATAGCATGTGCAGTTTTATCACAGTGGAAACAACTTATTTGCACAGTTAACTTCTTAGCCACGCCACCACATCAACGTAAACTGCTATATTGTCTTCATAAAATTGTATTGCTCTGTATGAGTTATCCATATCAGCTGTAAATGAAGACAGGCGTTATTTCCAAGAAACAATTTGCAATGGGAAAATGAATGATAATGCACAAGTCTGCCTTCTTTGTCAAACAGTTGTTTTTATCTTCTATATATTAAATTATTTAGGTTTAGATGCTAGCGATAGCTTTGAATTTAACTTTCACATGAACAGCATCTTCATTTGTCTTTTACCTTCTCAACACTTATTAAAATAAATCAATGACTAAATACCATGAATAAGTTACTTACTGTTGCACTCTAATCAGTTACTTACACACTTTTTTTTTTACCTTTTCAATCTCTCACTCTTCTTCAACAGTTGCTGTTGCATCTGCTCCTCAGTGTTGGACCCTTTGTGCGATATACACTCAAGGCAAACCGGGTTAACTGTCTCTTTTCTTTTTCTCACCCTTGATATGCCACCACCCTCAAGCACGAATCAAACACAACTATCTAATCTTTCCTCTCAAGAATGTCATTTTGAGGGAATATCTTCCCTGACCATGTTGTAGCTGCAACCGTCAAATTCCTACTATTGGTAAGCCTCTTAATTAGCAACAACACTGATATCTCTGTCTTGAAGTGACTGACAACAGTATGGCACCAGAATATTACCGGTATTTAGACCCTCACACACATTCACACTCACACACACAAGCAAACACACACACACACACACGCGCACGCATGCACACAGGCAACTAATTACTAGATGACGCTCGTCACAGCCGCTTGTCAAAATGCGAAACATAAACCTAAATTTTATTAGTGATCCGCAGTAATCGATATCTAACAGCTAATGAACCGCTGTAACAGAATCAGTGAACCACGGAACTATTCTATATTGATACACAGAACTGCAGTAGTCGATATACATTAACCAATGATCCAATCTAATCGATATACAATAACCACTGGTCCACTCAATCAATATACAATAACCACTGAACTGCTGTAATCAATATACAATTGAGCCAATGTAATCGATATGCAATAACCAGTAAACCACAGTAATCAATATACTGTAACTACTGATCCACAGTAATCGATGTACAGTCTTCACCGATCCATTGTAATCGATACACAAATAAATCGTCAATAGCTGTAATCAATATACAGCAACCTGTAAACAACTCGTATCAATGTACGGTAAGAACTGAATTACTGCATGCCTTATTAGTACACTAATTATTTTCATTAAAGAAGAAAACTATAGGAATTTTATGAAAACATAAAAGTATATAAAAAAGGTTAATAATTATATCACTAATGATTCGCTCTTGGTGATCTTTTTTTTAACCAAGTCGGTTACACTTGGCAACTGAAAAATGATCCTTTGACACTCTGATAGTGTAAATTCAAACAATTGATACACTTAAGTATCCTCTGTCTGGTGGCTCATCATCTACAGTTTATTTCTCTTTAGAAATGTACAAAGGTATCTAAGACAATTTTCGCTAAGTTTATGATTAGAAAGCCGAAGATTTAGATGGGAAATATTTCTTCCTTCTACTCACATTGAACAGTAAATATGATTGAACTATAAAACTATTTTTGACACATCTCAAAGTACAATAAACTTTATATTTTTAAGGTAAACAAATTAAGGAGTAAAACACAGAAGGAGGAATTATCTCCTCTAAAAATATCGTCCATTAATTGAAATAGTTTTAGTTGGAGAAACAAAAACGATAATTGTTAAGAACTCCCGCCGCAAAGGGAGATAATTTGAAGAAATTGTGAATTCATTTCACAAAATGAATTTAAAGGCTACGGGAAAAATCTATTACATTCCTAATTTGTTTTTAAATTATTACCTTTGGAAAATTCTTTTATGTAAACTACCATCCTATTCTAACATTAAAAATAAAAACTCCTTAGTCTGCTTTAGTCAATTAAAGCTTTGTTATTGCTTGCCTTTGGTTTCAATAGAGTAAAGCAATATATATATAGCAATGGGCTTCTTTCAGCTTCTGTCTACCAATTCCGCTGACAAGTGTTTGGTCGGCCCGAGGCTATAGTAGAAGAAAAGTTTTTAAAAATAATATTTGCGCAGTATTCAAATACAAGTGGCATTTTCCTTGTTTCTGTCTATCTCTGTCTCTCTTGTTTACTCTTGTGGGTTCGAGGTCGTTATATATATATATATATATATATATATATATATATATATATATATATATATATATATATATATACATATAAATGAAACTGAAGGTAATCGGTTATATATGTTTACACTATATATATGTTATAAGTAATAATAATCAGTCAATATTTCGGCGGCGAAATTGTAGTAATGATAATGAAGTACAATTCAATAGGCTTGCACCTAGACTATCTAGTTATATATAGCATCATGAAGAAATATCATCTAGTTATATATGCATATTCTACAGTTGACATTAAACAGCTGAACATCATTAGCCTGAAGAGCTCATTTCAAATACTTTCAACTGATCGAAGTCCCAGCGTTGAAACTGAATCTTTGGTATCGCGGATGTTGGCACACCTTTGATGCAAGTCTGATAAAGTGCTTCTCTAACGTCTAAAACCGCAAACATTTCATAAATTTTCATTTCGAATCTTTGCGTAAACAGGTGTTGGAAATAGAATCGGTACAGAAGCAATTGTAATGAATCATTAAAGATGTGTTACAGTATTTTCCTTGATTTCTTCTTTTTATTTGGTGGGGGTGGGGTGGTGCTGAAACGTTCCTGGCTTTGTGTAAAAGAAACTAGAGGAAGATCAGTTAATTATCATTTAATTCAACTTATTTCTCTCTCAGATTCACACATTGCAGTGATCCTTCAGTTTTTCTAAGCCTTGTGAAAGAAGTAGGAAGATTGGGCCTCCAACGAGTCTTTTCACGATACTCTTAAAGCCATAAGCTTTACAGCACCTACCCGTATATATGTGATGGCTAACAACTCGTTTGATGAGTAAGACTATGGCTGACTAAATAAAGTGCGTCACAGATTTACATTTTATGAGAAAGACGATGGCTTTTAAATCTTACAAGCGATTCACAGAACTTGTTACAAATTCAACATTCATACAAATTCTTCTGACTTCTTGGTTATTCCGGATCATTCTGATGATTTCTCTGTTTATTTCCTATGCACCCTCACATGTATATATTCAAAGTAGAAAGCCAGGAGTTGTGAGAGGCGAAAAGAAATAACCACATGACTCATATGATTACAGCCGTTTCGCAACCCGCTTCAAATATTCTCCCAGTCTGTAGAAATGCCTAGTCTGTAAAAAGATTCACTGATTACTTCATTTCATGCCTGAAACTTAACCTAGAGATTCCAGAAAAAGAAAACCATAAAATTATAATTACCAGACTTAAAAATTAAATCTTAGGGGTCGTTATGACCTGTGAAATCGTTGAAGGCGGTGCCCCAAAATATCTATAGTCCAATGACTGAAATAAATAAAAGCGTTATGCTGTGATAAAAGTTTTCCCTGGTTCAAAATTCTAACAGTAGGGGATGATGATGTAAACTATTAAGATCACAGAGAGAGGAAATACGATATGAGGCTTGAATTTCACACAGAACACTACTAGCTGATATGTTTCTAGTCTTTTAATTGAATGAGAGGAAACCATTTTAGGGCAAGTAAATGTTTTGAAATATAACATGATATAATAGCCGTACGCACGCACGCACGCACACACACACTCATGCACATGCGCACGCACATAGACATACACACATACATACATAGATATATATATGAGCATACAAATATATAGTCGGTTACAAAAGTAGGTGTGTACTTTGCAGGAAAAGGAGATCTTCGTCGTTCAAGGATGAAGAATTAGTTATACGGCATACTGAATTACCTTCTCCTAAACTTGAAAGTGGTTGACTATTCCTTAAACACGTGTAACTTAAGGTAATTCGTGAGGAGATTCAACGTGACACGGCGTGTGAGAAGTCTGTACTCTTTTTAATTACGTTCATATATACATACATTCAATCACACATGCGTTCATACAGGTACACGCTCACGCACACACATATATGCATATATATATATATATATATAATTGATGCACTTGTCGTGAACGACAAACGACGGTTCAGTAAAATGAAGCGTTAATAGTGTTCTGTGAACAGAAATATGTCTCTTTCGGCAAATGGAACAAGTTGAGCATTCAGTTTGCTGAGTGCTTGCAGATCATTTCCTATGTGTTCTGTTAAGTAGATGGCAAGACCGAAACAAAAAATTATAGTTTATGCGTCTCGAATCAAACCGATAGAAATCTCTAAAAAATTCGTTATTACCGTATTGGTCCAATTTCGGGGTTAATTCATAAGAAATTTCCCCATCTTCAGCGGCAAATACGCCAGATATAAATGAAATACTTACTCATACCCATGGAAAAAGCAAGCACTAAGCCCCAAATATATCCAAAATAGAAAAATCTTCGGCGCACCTCGAGACACGTTTGATTCGAACTAGAAACTTTCACAGAGTGATAGAATCCGGAAGTGAACAGTAATCTATTTATTATTAATATAGGATAAAATTTTTTTCGGGAAAAAATTTTTATCAATGGCCAGCATATCAAAAAATGCGTTTAAAGGTAAACTTTATACATAATTTACAAGATAAGGGCAGAAGAAAAATTCTGATGCCAAATATGCCGAAACAAAAAATCTTATCCTATATTAATTATAAATAGATTAGTGTTCACTTCCGGATTCTATCACCCTGTGAAAGTTTCTAGTTCGAATCACACGTGTCTCGAGGTGCGCCGAATATTTTTCCATTTTGGATATATTTGGGGTACTTAAATCTGCTCAGGGCTTGCTTTTTCCATGGGTATGAGTAAGTATTTCATTTATATCTCGCGTATATGCCGCTGAAGAGGGGGAAATTTCTTATGAATTAACCCCGAAATTGGACCAATACGGTAATAACGAATTTTTTAGAGATTTCTATCGGTTTGTTTCGAGACGCATAAATTATAATGGTCATCAACAATTCTGCCCTTATCTTGTAAATTATGTATAAATTTTACCTTTAAAGGCATTTTTGATATGCTGGCCATTGATAAAATGTTTTTCCCGAAAGAAATTTTATCCTGTATTAATTATATATATATATATAAAACTCAACTTGTGTGTCTGTGTGTGTATCTGTCTGTGTGTCTGTGTGTTTAACTTCCCCAGCACATCTCCTCCTAGCTATTAAATGGTAGAACCACCAAAAATGGGTCACTTAAAGTTTAGACGAATGAAAATTGAACTGCGCTATTTCTGTTCCGAAATTCTTCTCGCAAGTGCAAAAATCGATAATGTGTTTGTTTAGGCCTTATCCCATGCATTGAATAATGAACTTTACTCAGTCAGCTGTTTGACGTGAACTGTGTTCACCACGCGTGCAAGCATGCGTAAATTGCATGAAAAATATTAAAAAAAAAAAGATGTAAAAACGAATCGCCGTAAACATTGTAGAAATTCGGCAAAGAAATGAATTTTCGGGATGTAGCCAGAAGGGTTTCTTCGTATTAATCGTTTGGACTTTGTGAACACATACCAATTGTTTTCATAACATTTTTAACACTTTGAATTAAATGTGACCATTTTGCGTTGAGTCTGCAGTTTGAATCAATTTAACCAAATTTTAGCAGGCCGGATTTTTGATCATCACGATACATCGCCAGCGACTCCCTGAAACTCTCCCATGAAATCCTTGTTGAGAAATCTATATTTATAAAACTCAACTTGTGTGTCTGTGTGTGTATCTGTGTGTGTGTCGTGTGTTTAACTTTTGGATCTACCAAGTTTCATTATTAAGGATGGAAAGTAGTGTGTAGCAAATCTATATATATAAAGCTGAAGTTGTCTGTGTGTAGCAGGTTTGGTAGCCTTCAACTAACACTATCTCCTTCGAGACCCTGCAGCGCAAGTTGACCAAAATCGAGAGTATGATAGAAGAAGGTTTGCTCTTCATTCTGTTGAAGATAAAATTCAAATCGGATCATGTTAATACCAAAAATTATTTACATCAAAAAGGTGCTTTTTTCTATGAAAATCCCTATTTTTTACGATTTTTGACTGGTGTGTCACCATTTTTCGGTGTATTTCAACTGGTAAAATGTTCACTTGAAGAGAATAACAAGTTGCATAATGCAAAATTTTTACTTTTCAAAAATTCCAATTCTAAAAGGTCGAAACAAACCCAAGCAACACCGGGTGCAACACCGGGTGATACTGCTAGTATATATATATATATATATATATATATATATAAAAATAGATGAGTGTATTTTACCTTGTTAACAATTAACACGGAAAAAAAAAATTTGGGAAACGTGTCGAAAGTAAAAATATTTTATTACACCTGCGTTAAACTCCATTTATTTATTCATATATATATATATATATATATATATATATATAATTTTATTGTATCGCATTAATCTTTGTTTATATATATATATATATATACATATACATATATACGATGGGCTTCTTTCAGTTTCCGTCTTCTTTCAGTTTTCTTTCAGCTTTGGTCGGCCCGAGGCTATAGTAGAAGACACCCGCCGAAGGTGCCACGCAGTGGGACTCAACCCGGACCGATGTGGTTTGTAAGCAAGCCGCTTACCACACAGTCACTCCCAAGCCTGCATATATAAAATTAGAACTACGATGGTCCCGCTTGCACCGATCAGCTGAACACCCTGCTTGTAAATTTAAAGTGCAAGCAGTCGAGAACTCTATAGACATGCGTACCCATAAGAGATTCTGCGTGACAAGGAATGGGACAGGTCTGGCCCTTTGAAATGCAGGTACCACACTGTTTTTTGCCAGCTGATTGAACTGGATAACGTGAAATAGAGTATCTTGCTCAAGGACACAAAACGCCGCCTGGAATCGATCTGACGACTTTACTATCGTGAGCCGGATACCCTAACCACTAAACCACGCTCATTCACAAACACACACACACAACGCACACACGCACACATGTATGTAGAAGACTTTGCGCACTGGAAAGTATGCCAACTGTTTACGTCGGCAGATGATTCGATTAAGTGAGGAATTGAAATTTGCTTTGATATGTTTGGTATGAACCCAATGAAGACACGTAATCTTCGGAACTGGTGACAGAGAATGATAAGCTGGTGTTTTTTTTTTGGGGGGGGGGGTGATCCTCAAACAAAAATTCAGACCATGAAATGGCGTCACACTTCTTCTCCAAGGCCTACGACATTCAAGATCTAGCGGTCGATACAGAAAGTCACGGTGATTGCTTTAGCGGTTAACAAGTACGTCTTTCTCCTCGATTTTCTGGAGTGTGGCTGTACCGTGATCAGTGAAAGGTACCTCAAAAAGCTTAGAGAAATCATTACGAAAAGCCAGAACAGGAATTTCAGAACGATCCGCATTCAATGTGACTGTGTAGGTGTGACACATTCTTGGCAACAAATAGAGCAATCGGCAAATTGAGTTGATTATTGATCTTCCAACCATCGAACAATCTCGATTTTGTACCTTCCGTCTGCCACGTATTCTTCCCAGTGAAAGTCAGTATTTAGGAGACAACGATTTGATTATACAAGCGAAGTAAAAATAGATGTACACAAATAGGTACGACAGAGTACAACTGAATTTTTCCAAGAAGATTTGAGTTCACCAATGGTATAAATGCATAGATTATGATGCAGATTATGTTGAGTAATGTTTTTGTGTAGATGAATATATACTCTACCATCATGTGCAATTTGAACAACCTATGTGATTTAATCAAAATGTCATACCCACTTTTCCATTTTTCCGGTATAACCCGCGTGTATACGCGTGTATAAACACACAATCACTCACAAGACACACACAAGCATATATATATATATATATATATATATATATATATATTATATATATATATATATATATATATATATATATATATATATATAGATAGATAGATAGATAGATAGATAGATAGATAGATAGATAGATAGATAGATAGATAGATAGATAGATAGATATGTTTATTTATTAGCCACACAGGGCTGCACACAGACGGGACAGATTACAAAGTAGAGCTTTTCTTTTTGGGGAGAGAAAAAAAAGGGTGGGTTAGGTTTTCGATCAAAAGGGATTGTAAAAGGGAAAGAAGAAAAGAAAAAAAAGGGAAAAACGATCAATAGGGATCGTGTATCACAGTATCATGGTGTAAAGTGTAAAGGGAGAAGCAGATAAGGTTTATCCGCAGGAAGAAAAGCCTACGGAAAAGACCACGGTAACCTCGGTCAATGATGTTACATGTTACCACACTTGTTTGCAAGTGGGTAACCCTCTGTTTCCAATTTCCGGGTTCATAGGATTATGCTCAAGGTGGCTTCGTCATTCAAACGTGCCATCCTTGCTACATTCACCCATCTTTTTTTTAAACATTCGCTAGACAAATCTTGCCTCTCTACTCTCACTTTCCTTTTCAAGTGGTACTTGAAGAAGTTGATGAGAGATTGACCAGAGAGGAAAGTGTTTGTCTCCAATCCTTTCAGACGCGTCCACCAGACACATTCTTTCGCCATAGCCACAAGGATGATGAAGATAGCTCTTCCTTCCCGTTTGAAGGAAGGAGGCGTGACAATAGTGACGATAGACTCGGCTGCTGATAAACCGACACGTCCCACACGTGACAGCAGTCGTTCGACATAAGCCCACAGGTCGGAAATTGTTGGACACTGCACGAGTGCGTGCAGAACGGTTTCGTCGCTCTGCTCGCATCTCGGGCAGGACGGACCCGTGTTTCTGGAGCCGTGTCTGTAGAGCTTATTCCGAACGGGTAGCGCTTCTCGGTAGCACTGCCAGGCCAAGGATCTCTGGAAGATGTCCATCTGCCCTGGCCCGAAAGTCGTCCTGAACAGGCGGGTCAGGTATTTCTCGTCGACGCCCAGTTTCACCCCAAGCTCGTCATCGTACCTCCCCTCCACTAATCCCCTATCGAATGCTTTGGTTGTGTTGAAGTCACTCAAGGTCGACCCGGGACGGCATAGTTACTTGAGAACAACGCGACATTCGCAGTGCCATTCGCCCTTCCTTTCCAAAAAAAGCGAAAGAGAATGCGTTCTAGTTTGGTGATGGTAGGGTTGGGACAAGGCACGACGGTCAGGCGGTAGTAGATGACGGACGCGATGTACGAGTTCGCCACCTCCGCCCGACCTTTTAGGGACAGTTTCCTCTCGGATCATTGCCGGGCGAGAGTGACCACTCTACTCGTTATCTCTTTCCAGTTTTTCTCCATTTGGAGGTCCGGACCAAACCAGACCCCGAGCAACTCGACCAGACCGTCGGTCCAGCGTCCCACGACGGATGTGCTGGTGTACGGCATGGGCTTGCTTCTCCAGGTGCCGAGTCGCAATCTCACTGATTTTTCCTGGTTGATTTTCGCTCCTGTCACCGCCTCGTAGTTTTCAGTGTCTCGCCGACCAGCTCGATATGCTCGTGGCTAGACACTATGACGGTGACGTCATCCGCGTATGCAGACACGCTCGTCCCGCATCCAAATTCTCGCGATATGCCCCTCAAATTTGCCAACTTCTGCAATAATGGCCTTATATACCTATAAATGTGTGTGTGAGAGTGTGTGTGTATGTATGTATAAACTACATACATGGGTACGTTATGGGTACGTAAACACACCAGCATCGGTGGTCAAGTGATGTTGGAGAAATTGTATATAATGGAGAAATTGTACAAAATGTATAAATAGATGATGAGTAAAGCACCGGCAAAGTTTCGATTCCCTGTTGTTATCCGTAGATTTACTGCAGGGACTTCGTAGAGGCGGTTGGGTTAACAGTATTAATAAAATAGGAGATGGAATATGTAATAGACTTTATTGGGTGCAACACATGTTTCGACCCTCTCTGCGTCTCAATAAAAATCTCATTAGATATTCTTGAGTTGACTTACGTACCATCAATTCGAGAATGAGTAAAATCAAGGAAAATTTACTGAAATGCAAAAAATTCAAATATGAACGTGGAAAGTATACTATGTATACTATATATACTATAATATAGGCGCAGGAATGGCTGTGTGGTAAGTAGCTTGCTAACCAACCACATGGTTCTGGGTTCTGTGTTCATCCCACTGCGTGGCATCTTGGGCAAGTGTCTTGTGCTATAGCCCCGGGCCGATCAATGCCTTGTGAGTGGATTTGGTAGACGGAAACTGAAAAGAAGCCTGTCGTATATATGTATATATATATGTATGTGTGTGTTTGTGTGTCTGTGTTTGTCCCCCTAGCATTGTTTGACAACCGATGCTGGTGTGTTTACGTCCCCATCACTTAGCGGTTCGGCAATAGAGAGCGATAGAATAAGTACTGGGCTTACAAAGAATAAGTCCCGGAGTCTATTTGCTCGACTAAAGGCGGTGCTCTAGCATGGCCGCAGTCAAATGACTGAAACAAGTAAAAGAGAGTATGTATATGTCCAGAGAACAAGCTGTCATCATTCCCCTTCTCTCCTCCTTTGTATGGCTACACCTTGAATACTACTGTCCACTGTGGTCTCCCCATACAAAACAAAATATCTCGAAAATTGAATCATCCCAGAGGTCATTCACTAAATGAATTAAGGGCATAACTGATCTCGATTACTGGGACCGCCTTAACGCATTGAAACTCTACTCTCTCCAGCGCTGCCTCGAGCGGTATATCATTTGCACGATGTGGAGAATAAACCGCCAGCATTGTGCAAACGACCTGAACATTAGCTTCAAAATTCATCCAAGGCTAGGACCACGGGCCATACGTCCCCTACCCAGTTCAGGATCACAACACATAAATACACTACGACACAATTTCTTTTACACAACAGGCCCTTCCCTATTTAACATTGTCCCAGATGAAAGAGGAAAAGGATCCCATCACCTATAAATGGCATGTGGACAAATTTCTTCACGGAATACCAGATAAGCCACCTATGCCTGGGTACAATTTACTCAACAAGAACTTGAATGGACCATGATACCACAAAACTGAACTTAAAAAGGATTTAGATAATCCTATCCATTGGTGCTTTTAAGTTAGACATGGCCTGGACCAATCTTTAGTCCAAACATATCTAAGTTTTCCAAGTATATATATATATATATATATATATATATATGTGTGTGTGTATATATACATATATACATGTTTGTATGTATGTATTTGTATGAATGTATATATAAATATAAACATTAAACTTTGTTCTATTCCTATAGTTAGCCTAAACTTTAGGCTCTGGTGTACACATTGTCACACTGAGTCATGGAATAAACATTCGGTTTCTATTTTTAACAACACGGCTTTTTGATTCTTTTATTTTAATTTTATTTCTGTTTTATGTATTATTTATCTTCGCATTTATTTATTTAATATTTTCTTTCGCAGGGTAGGGACATTCCTCGTGGTGTTTGTTATACCAATCTCATCATGGTGATCTTTTACTAAATCTCACAACACAAGATTTTTAATTTGCATCATTTTTTTATTTCGTTCTTTTCTGCTTTTCCCCCTCCGGCTTCATTCTGTCATTTTGGATAATCTTTCTTTTCCCCCGTCCCCACATTCCTCTCTCAACTATAACCACCACAACCACCACCACCACTTCCAACCTCCCTGATTATCAGAGGTACTGATTGTTCTTTGGTGCCAAATCCTGTTGATCTCTGCAGCTGATATTTTGTCATTCTGGACTGTTTTGTTTTCTGCTAATTGGTTTTGTTGTTGTAGTTATTGTTGTTGTTTTGTTGGATATGTTTTATGTGTTACTTTTTTTTATTATATATTCTTCTCGGTGGCCTTTTAATTCCTTGCGCTATATTTCTCTGGTAATTTTTTTTCTCTTCTTTTGTTATTATTTGCGCTTCTGTTAGGGTGTCTATTTAACGAATTACACAATCCTATTTGGGATTGTCACTGGCTTTAAAAATTGACAAATCTACAAAGATCTGTCACAATTAAACCACACGCGCTTACGCTGCACGTGTGTGTATGCGTGTGCGTGTACAACGTATACATACATACATACATACATACATACATACATACATGTACGTATACATACATACATGTACGTATACATACACACTCAAACAGACATATATATATGCGTGTGGTGTGTGCGTGTATGTGTGTGTGTGAGTGTGTGTGTGTATGAGTGTGTGTGTGCGTACGTGTAATTATTAATGGTAGTACTCACTGCCTACTTTCAAGTTTCGCTTACAGTGGCTTCTTAAAACTGTTTTGTGAAGCCAGTATCAGTTCAGTGTGTCTAGGTGAGTTGTGTAAGTGCTAATGTGATGTGTGTATGTGTGTATTTGTGTGTTAATGGGTGGGGGTGAGTGTGTGCGTGTGTGTGCGAAATGAAATTGAATTTGAAGAGGAAAACAAAGAGTGGACTTGATAATTTTCGATGGCTCGATGACCATGGAACAAGAACTATTTTGAACTTATATCTTATTGTGGAGCGGCGAGAAAATCAGAAAAGCCGTAACATTGGCGGCGGAGGCAGTGGCGGAGGTCGTGGCGGAAGCGGTGGAGGCGGTAGCGGTGGTGGAGGCGGCGGCAGATACTACGGTGGAGACTGCAGCAGCAGAGATAGTGGAGGTGGTGGTTTTGGTAGTGTTGGAGAGTAGAATGATTATTTGCTACGTTATGTGGAGGTAAAAAACCAAGAAAAGGTATTCAATTCGGAGGTGGAAATGCGTTTGAAAAAAAGAGAAACAGAAGATACTTTTGTCGTTCTCATTAAATAAAACTGTAAAAAGTTGACTGCAAAATAAATAAATAAACGCGACGAGATTGAGGCAAGGATAATGTCAAAGTTGTCGCCATACATTGATTTTGTTTATATCAGTTATTTTTGTAGTAGTAGTTGTTGTTGATTAAACACAAATCCTCACAACGGAACCGATCTGTGATTACAAGAATTTCAGCCGTGGCCGTCCACACCCATTTTCAAATAGCAGGCGCGAGCGTGGCTATATGGTAATTATATGGTAATTTTAATCTGCTTCCAGACTACTGCATGTTATCATGGGCAAGTGTTCTCTTTCAAAACCATGTACCGAGCCAGGCCGACCCAAGTACCGGCTAGGCTTGTGAGTAGATTCGGTACACGGAAACTAAAAGAAGCCCGTCACACACATATATGTGTATGCAACAACATATTATTTTCTTTTCTGTATAATATATATATATATATATATATATATATATATATATATATATACACACACATATATCCACGGTAACTGCAGTG